>NW_018406955.1:332393-364584 GCF_002113885.1 Mizuhopecten yessoensis | reverse complement strand
CTGGAGCAGTATTGTAAAGGGAGGCAATGTGACCAGAGCTCTAATGTAAAGGGAGGCAATGTGACTGGAACTGTAATGTATAGGGAGGCAGTGTATCTGGAGCTGTAATGTATAGAGAGCCAATGTGTCTGGAGTTGTAATGTATAGGGAGGCAATGTATCTGGAGTGTAATGTTAAGGTAGGCAATGTATCTGGAATGTAATGTAAAGGGAGGCAATGTGTCTGGAGCAGTATTGTAAAGGGAGGCAATGTGACCAGAGCTCTAATGTAAAGGGAGGCAATGTGACTGGAGCAGTAATGTAAAGGTAGGCAATGTGTCTGGAGTGTAATGTAAAGGGAGGCAATGTGTCTGGAGCAGTAATGTAAAGGGAGGCAATGTGACCAGAGCTCTAAAGGGAGGCAATGTGACTGGAGCAGTAATGTAAAGGTAGGCAATGTGACCAGAGCTGTAATGTAAAGGGAGGCAATGCGACTGGAGCAGTAATGTAAAGGGAGGCAATGTGACTGAGTGTAATGTAAAGGGAGGCAACTTGTGTGGAGCTGTAATGTAACGGGAGGCAATGTATCTGGAGATGTAATGTGAAGGGAGGTAATGTGTCTGGAGCTGTAATGTAAAGGGAGGCAACTTGTGTGAAACAGTAATGTATAGGGAGGCAATGTATCTGGAGATGTAATGTAAAGGGAGGCAATGTGTCTGGAGCTGTAATGTAAAGGGAGGCAACTTGTGTGGAGCTGTAATGTAAAGGGAGGCAATGTGTCTGGAGCTGTAATGTAAAGGGAGGCAAATTTGTTTGTGATGCTTTGCATAGAAAAGTAATCTCTTTTCATTAATTGAAGTGTAAAGGGAAAAAAATCTTTCCTATTGAGCTGTAATGTAAAGAGAGAAAGTCCTATCTCTGCATTGAGCTGTAATGTAAAGGGAGGTAATCCTATCCCTTCAGCTGTAATGTAAAGGAAAAAGCTCACATCCTGTTTGCTATAATGTAAATGGTAAATTGAGAATGGTTGAACGCTTGATAAAACAACATTTTTAATGAAGATCAGGTGATAAAATAAAGAAATTATTTTTCTGTCTTTTGCTAATTAACACCACTTATAGCCTTCATTATCATTTTGTCAATTTGACTTTTTTTAACTTAAAAAATGTCAGGTTTTATTATTTCTTACACATCTATGCCCATGTGTCCCTGATTGGGATATAATTGAGGAATGTACATGAGATTGTCACCAGTATGATGACTTTCTTATAGAATCAATGAAAATTGATGCTGATCAATGGGAATGAGGTAATCTATTTATAGATTCAGACAAGCTAACTTATTCTACTAATGGACAAACATTTCATTTATTACATTTAAGGGGACAGATCAAAAGTTGAACTCCAAGCAGGAAACCTTCACTACTTATCCAGGGAAATTAACAAAAGTTTTTGTTAATATTTTATGTACATCATGTATGTAATCAGGTTCAGTTTAATGCCAAACAAATATTAAGTTTTGTTACTGTGAAATTTCTTTTAAAAGCATTAAGAAAGACAAGCTTATGCATATTTGACAATTTTGAAATCGTCAAAAGCACAAAAAGCATATGGCAAATTAATGCAAATGGGATTTCCATTGTACATGTACTAATGGTTTAAGTGTGTAAAGAATGCTGCATACACTGTCACAGTTCCACAGAAATATCAGGCCACACACCCTAGGTGATGGTATAATTAGTGGCCCTAGGTGATGGTATTAGTGGCCCTAGGTGATGGTATAAGTGATGACCCTAGGTGATGGTATTAGTGGCATTAGGTGATGGTATAAGTGATGACCCTAGGTGATGGTATTAGTGGCCCTAGGTGATGGTATAAGTGGCCCTAGGTGATGGTATTAGTGGCCCTAGGTGATGGTATTAGTGGCCCTAGGTGATGGTATTATTGACCCTAGGTGATGGTATTAGTGGCCCTTGGTGATGGTATTAATGGCCCTAGGTGATGGTATTAGTGGCCCTAGGTGATGGTACTAGTGGCCCAAGGTGATGGTATTAGTGGCCTAAGGTGATGGTATTAGGGTCCCTAGGTGATGGTATTAGTGGCCCTAGGGGATGGTACTAGTGGCCCAAGGCGATGGTATTAGTGGCCTAAGGTGATGGTATTAGGGTCCCTAGGTGATGGTATTAGTGGCCCTAGGTGATGGTATTAGTGGCCCTAGGTGATAGTATTAGTGGCATTAGTTGATGGTATTAGTGGCCCTAGGTGATGGTTTAAGTGATGACCCTAGGTGATGGTATTAGTGGCCCTAGGTGATGGTATTAGTGGCCCTAGGTGATGGTATTAGTGGCCCTAGGTGATGGTATAAGTGGCTCTAGGTAATGGTATTAGATGCCCTAGGTGATGGTATAAGTGATAACCCGAGGTGATGGTATTAGTGGCCCTAGGTGATGGTATTAGTGGCCCTAGGTGTGTGGAGACAGGGTGAATGAGATTATAGTACCACTCAGAAACATGGCTATACACTCCTATAATCTTTGTGATGGTTTTTATTGGTCCTATAAAGTCTACTTGGTGACTGGTGAATAGATTGTATAGCACCTCAGAAACATGGCTACCAAATATACTAGTATGTGTTTTACAGTGCTCCCAAAGGTCTGGGTTGAACAAGATTAATTGTAAGGACCACATACACACAGCCTCATATTAGATCAGTGCCATGTTTTTAGTGGTCCTATGTTTTTGGAGACAGGTGGTCTGATGGCACATTGTAAAACATAGTCACCTTTCACCAAAGATGTGAAAAGGTATTCAAGTCATCTACCCGAACCACATCTGTTTTCTCATATTATATCTGTGATGGTTTTAGTGGTCTATGAAGGTCTGCGTACAGACAGGTAGATAGATTGTGTACCACCAACTACATGCAGCCTCATATTATATCTGTGAGGGTTTTAGTGCATGGTCCTTGAAGTTCTATGTATAATCAGGTAGATAGATTGTGTACCACCAACTAAATGCAGACTCATATTGTATCTGTGATGGTTTTAGTGGTCGTTGAAGGTCTGCATACAGACAGGCAGATAGATTGTGTACCATCAACTACAGCATCCTCATATTATATCTGTGATGGTTTTAGTGGTCGTTGAAGGTCTGTGTACAGACAGGTAGATAGATTGCGTACAACCAACTACACGCATGCGCAGCCTCATATTATATCTGTGATGGTTTTAGTGGTCGTTGAAGGTCTGCGTACAGACAGGTAGATAGATTGTGTACTACCAACTACATGCAGCCTCATATTATATCTGTGATGGTTTAAGTGGTCTGTGAAGGTCTGCGTACAGACAGGTAGATAGATTGTATACCACCAACTACAGCAGCCTAATATTATATCTGTGATGGTTTTAGTGGTCGTTGAAGGTCTGCGTACAGACAGGTAGATAGATTGTGTACCATCAACTACAGCAGCCTCATATTTATATCTTTGATGGTTTTAGTGGTCTGTGAAGGTCTGCGTACAGACAGGTAGATAGATTGTGTACCACCAACTACATGCAGCCTCATATTATATCTGTAATGGTTTTAGTGCATGGTCCTTGAAGTTCTATGTATAATCAGGTAGATAGATTGTGTACCACCAACTACATGCAGCCTCATATTGTATTTGTGATGGTTTTAGTGGTCTGTGAAGGTCTGCATACAGACAGGTAGATAGATTGTGTACCATCAACTACAGCAGCCTCATATTATATCTGTGATGGTTTTAGTGGTCTTTGAAGGTCTGCATACAGACAGGTAGATAGATTGTGTACAACCAACTACACGCAGCCTCATATTATATCTGTGATGGTTTTAGTGGTCGTTGAAGGTCCGCATACAGACAGGTAGATAGATTGTGTACTACCAACTACACGCAGCCTCATATTATATCTGTGATGGTTTTAGTGGTCTGTGAAGGTCTGCGTACAGACAGGTAGATAGATTGTGTACCACCAACTACATGCAGCCTCATATTATATCTGTGATGGTTTTAGTGGTCGTTGAAGGTCTGCGTACAGACAGGTAGATAGATTGTGTAGCACCAAAGAGACACAACCACACTTACATGCTCTAGGAAGTGATTTATCACAGACTCAATAAATCCTACTAATGGACAAAATTGTCCCCTAATTTGTGGAGGGGGGATATTGTCAAAGACAGCTAAAAAGGAAGCTCTGCTCCGGAGTCATTAACAGTGTCTATGTCCCACGTCCGTGATTTACTGTGGCCGTGGCATTGTCAGCTGTTGACAAATAGTCAGGGTCAAGATTTCCTAGTGTCCAAGTTTCAATACTTTTAGATGTTTGTGCATTTGAAAATGAATTTTAAAGTCTGCATGTTTTGCTGTATTTAATTCAGTTATTTTATCTCATACTTAAAGCTTCTTGCAGGTAATGACCTTAGCTGGGGCAATGCTGCAAAACCTCAAAAAGGTGCACTTTGTTCATCACAATTCCAGGAGTCTTCAATTATTTATTTCCCATAGGAAGTTCTTTTCAGGAGTATTATTCACATATAGGATCAGCTAGTGCATGTTGTTGTAATTTACAGGTTCAGCTTCTCCAGTTGCTGACACCATTTTTTCAGTTTCTGTAATGGCTTTATCCGTTATATTTTCAAAACAAAATTTAAAATCCAATATCTTAAAAATAAACATGAAATCCAACATTACTGCCATAAAGACTTCTGATTAACCAATTTACAAATAAGAAATAATTCTCTCATGGCACTCATTAACTTACACATTTATGTTTTCCATTTGACTTCTACCATTTTGTTTTGAAAATTGAAAAACAAGAATTATAGGCATACCTTGATAAGGGTTGATTTATGAATCATCGCTGTGGTATAAGAATGCTGTATTTGTAGAACTGTAAAATGTGTATTAAGTGGGAAGTGTACCAGATGACCATATTACTGCAGACAAGATGAGACAGCTTTATTGGACGAAGGACAGCTTAAAAGCTAAAGACAGACCATGGCCAATGGACACAGTTTACAATAGGCTGTGTCTTCCAAAGACACGTTCTGATCCTCCTGTGGTAGCCATTATATTGGTGTCGCAAGGGACAAGTCTTCAACTTCAAGCTACATATGTATAATAAACTTCAGATAGAAAGGTCAACAGTCTCTCATATCATTATTTTTAACATAAAGAAAATCCACTTCTTCAATTCCATAATTTTGAAGTTATTTCATTTTGGTTAGATCCAAAGATGGGATGTATTTTGTCTAGCATTAGTTTTAATCTAAGAGCAGCCTGGGAGCAGTCTGAGAACAGTCTAGGCTGTGTATAAGAAAGACAGAGTTGAGAGTCTGTATTTATCTTTCTGCCATTAAAATCCAGTTTTCAAGGAAAGGCTAGATAACTTCAAATTTTACAGCAGACCCATAATCTATATAAGTGGTCCTACCAAAGGCTCCTTAATGTTGTAGTACTGCCCTAACTATTGGTCTAGGTTACAACCAGTAAGGCAGGCTGAGACTTGTGGCTGTTTAAATCTGTCCCTCCTCTAACTTATCAATCACTATAGAGACCTGTACCCTGACATCTGATACCCCTGTCAGACTTTGATGTAGTCTTTCACCACTGAAGGTCATCTGTAACAGTCCAATACAACCAAAATGCTCACATATAGCTAACACTGATGCTGGGAAGACCAAAAGAACCCACAGGTTCATGTGTAGCTAGAATATTGATAATAGTAAAAAACAGTTAAGCACCTGATTTTGATTGTAGTACAATTTCAAGGAGACTTAATTTGTCAATTATATATATAATCAGCTGCAATTCTTAAATAAAACAAATAAAAAAATAGTTCAGTTAAGTGTATGGTATAAAAACTGGGTGAAAGCATTACTTGTATGAAAAATATTAATGCTGTTACATTAATCTGCATGACATTGAAAAAACGTTAAGTAGATTTTACTGAGAAACTCTAAATCTGTTAAAAAAATCAGGTGACTTTTGATTGAGAACACAATGATGTTCAAATAGGTCTACGTTGTTTATAGATATAGAATCTGGTTGAAACGCAAGTTTGTTTCTAACTAAAAGTCACCGTTGCAGTATATGGTGAGAATATTTATTTTGTTGTTAATTCTCTTTGTGTAAATTACATAAACAGTATTATAGACAGTGCCTTGCTGACATTGGCAGTTGGCTGTAAAAGTGTGTTAGTCACTCTCCAGAGTTAATATCAAGGACTCATTTGATGACTCATTCAACCAACAATGAGTTAATGTCAAGGACTCATTTGATGACTCATTCAACCAACAATGAGTTAATGTCAAGGACTCATTTGATGACTCATAAAACCAACAATGAGTTAATGTCAAGGACTCATTTGATGACTCATAAAACAAACAATGAGTTAATGTCAAGGACTCATTTGATGACTCATAAAACCAACAATGAGTTAATGTCAAGGACTCATTTGATGACTCATAAAACAAACAATGAGTTAATGTCAAGGACTCATTTGATGACTCATAAAACAAACAATGAGTTAATAAATAATTTTATTTGTGCAGAGTACACTTTTTTATTATGTGACTTATTGTTTTCGCATTTGCCGCAAGATGTTTGCGTTTGGTGCCTCAGATATAAACAATATGGCGGCAACTTAATTCGAAACAAACACTCGTAAAGTCATCATCAGATATTTGTTGAGACTTATGGAAGTAAATTTGAATATTCTAATATAAGTCTTGATGAAATCTACTTGTTTTTAGAAAAAACTCAACGACTCCACATTCGTAACCATAATCAATCCCCATTGGAAACCTACACTACAACTCTGTGTTAAATACAAGGAATCGTATCGTTTATTGCCAGACAAATGTCGATTTCTCAGTCATAATCAGCTGCCAGTTAGTCATTATGCTTCGAAAAAGAAGAAGTGTTTGTCTCTGAACCAGAACATGAAACAATACCAATATTTGTTCACGGTTACCTGTTTAATTCTTGCAGCAGTTACACCTAGTCTAAAAAGTACATTAATAATCCGCCATTTTGTTATATACGCGGGGGCGAGTCTAATAAGTACATCCGGTATGGAATCCGGACCGGAGTTGCGGTACGGAAAGAGTTAAAAGATGCCGTTGGAAGCATGGTCCCACTACAAACAGAACACAATACATCTCCATCACACACGCAGGCATACACACATAGGGAGATATTAGCCAGGTGGCATATGACTAGTAGTAAGTGCCTGATAAGGCAGCTCATGCAACTTCCTCAAAATTGAATTAACTAATGTAAATGCTAATTGTATTAATTGAATATCTATGTACTGTAAAGCGCTTTAGAGTGACTTATGTTAGCTAGATAGGGCGCTATATCAAATGTTGTATATTATTATATATTATGTCAAGGACTCATTTAATGACTCATTAAACCAACAATGAGTTAATGGCAAGGATTCATTTGATTACTCATTCAATAAACAGTGAGTTAATATCAAAGATTCATTTGATGACTCATTAAAACAACAATGATTTAATGTTAAGGACTTATTTAATGACTCATTTAAACCAACAATGAGTTAATGTCAAGTACTCATTTGATCAGGTATGTGTTAATCTAATGGGCACACTCCAGAAAAGACAAATTCAATCAGCCATAAGTCATTCTCAAACTGCATCTGAAATAAGTTAAAATGAAGGCCATTTTATTTCAGCCATATGTTAATGTGGTAGATGTAGACACATTTACATTCTTCTGGACCTCTTTTTCTGTTCACTGCTATATATCCATGTACATCCCTCAGTCTCCTGTATATTGCTATAGACACCTGTACATCCTTCAGACTTCTGTACACTGCTATAGACATCTGTACATCCTTCAGTCTTCTGTATACTGCTATAGACACCTGTACAATCTACAGTCATCTGTATACTGCTATAGACACATGTCCCTGTACATCCTTCAGTCTTCTGTACACTGCTACAGACACGTGTCCCTGTACAACCTACAGTCTTCTGTACACTGCTATAAACACCTGTACATCCTTCAGTCTTCTGTACACTGCTATAGACACCTACCTGTACATCCTACAGTCTTCTGTACACTGCTATATATACCTGTACATCATTCAGGCTTCTGTACACTGCTATAGACACCTGTACATCCTTCAGTCTTCTGTACACTGCTATATATACCTGTACATCATTCAGGCTTCTGTACACTGCTATAGACACCTGTACATCCTTCAGTCTTCTGTACACTGCTATAGACACCTACCTGTACATCCTACAGTCTTCTGTACACTGCTATATATACCTGTACATCATTCAGGCTTCTGTACACTGCTATAGACACCTGTACATCCTTCAGTCTTCTGTACACTGCTATAGACACCTACCTGTACATCCTACAGTCTTCTGTACACTGCTATATATACCTGTACATCATTCAGGCTTCTGTACACTGCTATAGACACCTGTACATCCTTCAGTCTTCTGTACACTGCTATAGACACCTGTACATCCTTCAGGCTTCTGTACATTGCTATAGACACCTGTACATCCTTCATGCGTCTGTACACTGCTATATATACCTGTACATCATTCAGGCTTCTGTACACTGCTATAGACACCTGTACATCCTTCAGTCTTCTGTACACTGCTATAGACACCTGTACATCCTTCAGGCTTCTGTATACTGCTATAGACACCTGTACATCCTTCATGTGTCTGTACACTGCTATAGATACTTGTACATCCTTCAGTCTTCTGTATACTGCTATAGACACCTGTACATCCTTCAGGCTTCTGTACACTGCTATAGACACCTGTACATCCTACAGTCTTCTGTACACTGCTATAGACACCTGTACATCGTTAAGTCTTCTGTACACTGCTATAGACACCTGTACATCCTTCAGTCTTCTGTACACTGCTATAGACACCTGCACATCCTTTAGTCTTCTGTATACTGCTATAGACACCTGTACATCATTTAGTCTTCTGTACACTGCTATAGACACCTGTACAGCCTTCAGTCTTCTGTACACTGCTATAAACACCTGTACATCCTTTAGTCTTCCGTACACTGCTATAGACACCTGTACATCCTTCAGGCTTCTGTACATTGCTATAGACACCTGTACATCCTTCAGGCATCTGTACACTGCTATAGACACCTGTACATCCTACAGTCTTCTGTACATTGCTATAGACACCTGTACATCGTTAAGTCTTCTATATACTGCTATAGACACCTGTACATCCTTCAGTCTTCCGTACACTGCTATAGACACCTGTACATCCTTAAGTCTTCTGTACACTGCTATAGACACCTGTACATCCTTAAGTCTTCCTTACACTGCTATAGACACCTGTACATCCTTCAGTCTTCTGTACACTGCTATAGACACCTGTACATCCTTAAGTCTTCTGTACACTGCTATAGATACCTGTACATCGTTAAGTCTTCTGTACACTGCTATAGACACCTGTACATCATTTAGTCTTCTGTACACTGCTATAGACACCTGCACATCCTTTAGTCTTCTGTATACTGCTATAGACACCTGTACATCCTACAGTCTTCTGTACACTGCTATAGATACCTGTACATCATTAAGTCTTCTGTACACTGCTATAGACACCTGTACATCATTTAGTCTTCTGTACACTGCTATAGACACCTGTACATCCTTCAGGCTTCTGTACACTGCTATAGACACCTGTACATCATTTAGTCTTCTGTATACTGCTATAGACACCTGCACATCTTTTAGTCTTCTGTATACTGCTATAGACACCTGTACATCCTTTAGTCTTCTATACACTGCTATAGACACCTGTACATCCTTTAGTCTTCTTTACACTGCTATAGACACCTGTACATCCTTTAGTCTTCTGTATACTGCTATATACACCTGTACATCCTTTAGTCTTCTGCACACTGCTATAGACACCTGTACATCCTTAAGTCTTCTGTATACTGCTATAGACACCTGTACATCCTTCAGTCTTCTGTACACTGCTATAAACACCTGTACATCCTTTAGTCTTCTGTGCACTGCTATAGACACCTGTACATCCCTCAGTCTTCTGTACACTGCTATAGACACCTGTTCATCGTTTAGTCTTCTATATACTGCTTTAGACACCTGTACATCCTTTAGTCTTCTATCTACTGTATAGGTCTATATGCACAGTACAAAACTGACATGATCTACTTTTTGATGCGTCACTGAAATATATAGGTAACAATAACATGTATCATCTGTGAATCTTACAATCAGCTTGATTAATAGGCATGCATATCTAGAACCATTTGGAGGCATGAAATATATTTCCATCATGTGAAGGGATTTGCCAGTTTTTAATCTGAGCTTTTATCAAAGCACCAAGATGAGTTTGATAAGCATGGTTGTCAGTGCTGTAGAAGTCACTCATCCATCTAAAATGATGTATGTTAGCGGTGACCCTACAGGGCTTCAAGTCCACCAGCAAGATTAACTGCCATTCTCATTAATGATTGATGGCTATGTGAATGACATTGTGGGCATTTAATGCTGTCTTATAGGATTTAAAATTGTCGATCTAAAAATGAGGTAGGAAATAATAGGAATTGCAAAATATTAAAAAAAATGGGATTCAAATGGATGTTTCAAATAATCTATACCATGATAACATTACAAATGATATTTATGCCTCTATAAGACCATACAGAAATATTTGCTCCTAAAATATTATTATTAACATTATTAAATGTATAACATTGATGTACCTCCAACTAATGTCAATACATCTGAAAGTAACATCAGTACACCTTCAAAAATTATAATTCTAAATAGAGTCAAAGTATCTGTAACAAGGACTGTGGTGGCTGTGATTGGCTACCATACATGTAGCCAATCTCTTCAGAGCTTATGTTATTTTGTTATATACCCACCGACTCTAAATAAAATGTATCTTATCTTATCTATCTTATCATGTACACATGATTTGAGGACTGTGATTGGCTACATGTACACATGATTTGAGGACTGTGATTGGCTGCCATACATACACATATGATTTGAGGACTGTGATTGGCTACCATAAATGTACACATGATTTGAGAACTGTGATTTGCTCATATCCTCACAGGTGATCTGTAAAATCCAATTTTATTTTGCAATCTGGGCTCATTTTAACATTGTTTTTTCACCTCACTGTGATGGATTGAGGACTAAGGTATATTGAAGCTGAAATTTTGCCATAGTTTTTGTGAAAGGGTACAATTTTCTTTCATGCAAAATATGAAAGGCCTTTATCTTAGATTTGGTGAAGGAGTCCCTGTAGCCTACACAGTTCCTGGTGAGAGATTCAGTCTCAGTTTATGTTCAATTGTCTAGAGGCTAGCAGACTGGTACCGTACAATGTTGCCAGTTGAGGTTTATAAAGCTGTGTTCTTATGTTCATAGATATAATGAAAAGTGACAATTGTTGAGGTCTTAGGTTGCATCTCAGTGACAATTCTAACTCTTCTTTCGTCCCTTATGTCCAGATCGGGTATCTTGTCTGCTATCTCTTTGCATTTCAGTGGGAAAGCACTATGTGATAACAGTCTACACCATCTGTCACATCCAGACACTTAGGTCTCTAATCTCCTCAAGTTTCAATTCTATAGAACTTTTGGCCCAATTCGGAACTGATGGGCAGGTTTTCTCAAAATATATCTCATTAACACCTTGATATATTATTTATTAAACTTTGCAACAATTCTTCTAGAAATCGGACCAGCTATTACAACAGTTAGGCGTGCTTAATCCTCCTGGAAATAGAACAAGATATTACAACAGTTAGGCATGCTTAATCCTGCTGGAAATAGGACAAGAGAATACAACAGTTAGGCATGTTTACTCCTCCTGGAAAAAGGACAAGAGATTACAACAGTTAGGCATGTTTACTCCTCCTGGAAAAAGGACAAGAGATTACAAAAGTTAGGCACGCATAGTCCTCTTGGATAGCAGAGCAGCATTTAATGGAAATTTAGTTTATATAGTAGGAGAATGACCAAAGGTAGAAACTTCAACAGAGATAGTATTTGAACACTTTTTAACATCGCTACCAAACATAGGTCTTCTATACTTGTTTTGTCAGGATTGAATCTGAAATGTATCATAAAGGAGGTTCTAAGATGCCCCTAAATCTGCAGTTGCTTTCCTGTGAAGTCAGTGAAATCGTTGGGTTGAATTAATAGAATCTTTTTCCACGTCAGGCTGAGACAGAAAAATCTCAAACTGGGAGGTAAGAATGTGACATCCTTTATATCCTTTTATTAGTATTGAATCAGTATACATGCATAAAACAGTATATTCATTTCGTGTTACCAGTTCACATAGCACAAAAGACCAAATTAGTTTAGTCTATGGCTTCCATTGGTGGCCATCTATTGAAAACTTGTCCTTTAAAAGACTACCAAAGGGAATTATATACTGTATAAATAAATGATATGCCCCCTTTTTAGCTCACCTGCCCGAAGGGCAAGTGAGCTTATGTCATGGTGCCGCGTCCGTTGTTCATCCGGTGTCCGGCATCCTTCCGTCATCCGTCCTCGTCTGTCAACTTTTCCTTCAAACAACTTCCTCTGAAGAATAGACAGGCCTAGAGTCATGATATTTGGCTGAAAGATTTTTTGGTAGGAGCCTGACAAAGTTAGAGAACGAAAATGACCTTGACATACTTTCAAGGTCACAGGGGTCAAATATGTCAAAAACTCAAAACGACTTCTTCTGAAGAACTTGATGGTATAGAATTTTTTTATTTTGGCTGATGGCTTCCTGGGATGGAACCCAACAAAGTTTGAAAACGAACATGATCTTGACCTACTTTCAAGATCACAGCGGTCAAATATGTCAAACTCTAAAAACGATTTCTTCTGAAGAACTAAAAGGTATAGAATCTTCCTATTTGGCTGGTGGATTCCTGGGATGGAGCCCAACAAAGTTTGAGAACAAAAATGACCCTTTGACCTACTTTCAATGTCACATGGGTCAAATGTGTCAAACACGTCATACAACTTCCTCCGAAGAACTGAAAGGTATAGAATCTTTATATTTGGCTGGTGGCCTCCCTGGGATAGAGCCCAACAAAGTTTGAGAATAAAAATTAGTTTGACCTACTTTCAAGGTCACAGGGCTCAAATGTGTCAAACACTTTAAACGACTTCTTCTTTAGAACTGAAAGGTATAGAATCTTTATATTTGGCGCGTGGCCTCCTGGGATAGAGCCAGACAAAGTTTGAGAACGAAAATGACCTTGATATCCTTTCAAGGTCACAGGAGTCGGATATGTCTAATGCTTAAAACAACATCTTCTGAATTATCGAAATGCATGAAATTATAATATTTGGGTGGTGACTTTCTGGGATAGAGCTCACCTACTTTAGAGGTCACAGAGGTCAACAACATTTTAAAGGATTTATTCTTAAGAACTAAAAGGAATGGATTCATAAGATTTGGCTGGTAACTTTTTGGAATAGAGCTAACCAATTTGAGAATGAAAATGACATTGACCTACTTACAAGGTCACAGGGGAAAATATGTCAAGCAACTTCTGAAGAAGAATCAAAAAGCATAGAATCTTATAATAATATTTGGCTGGTAGTTTCAACAGATGGAGCCGACAAAGTTTGCAAGGGAAATATTTGTAGTGCAACATAATATTTAACGAGAATATTTTGCTATGACGGCTTAAATATTCAGGTGAGCGATACAGGCCCTCTCGGGGCCTCCTGTTAGGGTGCAGAGGGCAAGGCTGAAATGGGAAGTAAGGGTTAATATTCAAATGACTCTTCCTTAGTATGAGTTGAGGCATTCTGATTTTATTTGGCCTGCACCATCACTGAGTCATCGGTATTTAATATTTTATAAATTTTTGGTGTGAACACCCATGCTACACTTAACAGAGACAGAGGGGCAGGTCTAAAAGGGAAAAAGCAGACTGCATCTGCGATACTGTTTTGTGCAAGAGTATGGACTTATAGTATGTGTCAGCTAGGCTTTGATATAATATTGATAAAAATCAGGTAATATTTCAATTCCTACTTAAGTTGGACTCTATGCAACTACCAGATGAATTTGACCAGATTAACATTGCCTGTGCATATGATTTTGGGAAGGGAGATAACTATTTACATGATTAAACAAAGAAGTTACCACTTGATGAGATTTTACATTTTTATTGACACTACACAATATATTGTTCAAAAAAACAAAAATGATCAATTAGCAAAATATTATTAGCTCACGGTTGGTAGCGGTAGTGACAAGTCATGTGCTGCCCTCGAAATTCTCCCTCCAGCTGCTGTATCTGCCTCTTGTGTCAGTATCAACCCACAGTACAAATAAAAAACAACGTAACAGTTAGATTCACTGTGGTCTCGTTTTATATTAAGTGCAGTCCACCAGCCAACTTCCATATCAAATTGTTTCATCCTTTCAAGCCACGTCTGGTTTTCTGTCTAATTCGACATTCAATGACTGCAGCTTCACATTCAAGAAGGTGTAGAACCTTAAAATTTAGTGGCTCTCCGCTTCAAGCTAGTAAAAAGATGGCTGCCATAGACTTCCTTACAGCTGAGTCTGCACACCATGTCTAGACATTATTCTTTTGCGATGACGCATCAGAAATTTTGATTTCTTATGAATTCATCAATAAAAATTAAATATGACATTTAAAACATGGTTTTGTATTTTGTTTCGACATAATTTGGCTGTATTGAACTATCAACTTACACCATCATTTTGTATGATGGTCCTTCAATCACAAACTATATATTTGTACATTACATCAATACATAGACTTGCTCAAGCTCCAGAACCTGAGACAAGCTATCAGAATGGACTTAACAAGTTCCAATTATTAAAAAAGAATATGTTGATTGAAATATAAGGTTTGAATCTTGCTTTAGTCGATTTCATGGGGTGATGAATTGAGTTAGTTTTAAAACAAATTCAACATGAACTGCTTCACAGTTCATTAAATTTGTTTCAAGACCAACTCAATTCATCACCCCATGAAATCAACCAAAGCAAGATTCAATCCTTAAATAAAACAGTTATTACTTGCTAATGTTGGCATAATCTGAAAGATTCTCCTCTTGGAACTTAAACCCAAAGTTTTGTTGGTCAAACAATGCTTGTATGAAGTAAGTAGTGCATAGTGATGACTTTCATGCATGATGACTTTGTTTCAATACAGATTGAGACTTTCTAAACAGTGACCGCTATTTTCTTATGGCTGACATGATGGGACATATAATGGTAAGCTATTTATCTGGCTGGCTTCAGGCTTGCTGGCTGGCTAGGTATTAACAATGTTTTATCTGGACCATAAATGTGTTTTAGCACCCAAAATTACACAGAGTTACGGCCCTTTGTTCATGATCAATACCAAAGCTTGTCCGGGGTAAAACTTCTGTATTATTCCACCATAATTGCCAAGACATGTTATGATTGTATCTGTAAGGGAGGCAGGTATAGAATACTAAAAGCGGGTCTCTTTTCCTTCTATATACAGAGTTATGGCCCTTTGTTCATATTTGAAACACATGTTGAACAATTATTTGAAATATGGGCAAAGGGAAGAAATTCCTTTACAAAGCAAATGCTTAAACGCAAGCATCTTGTGTTATTCTTTTTTGATTAAAAAGGTTTACTTTCCCTTTTCAACTCATCCAAGAAATAATTTAACTTTCCTAAATAATATGGCACAAAAAGGTTTATTTTTATATTTCAATATTTTTATACATGTTACAAAATTGTATCAGCACTATGAAGGGTTGTTAGTATGACAAATAAGTTTCCCAGTGAGTCTGAATTGGTACTGTACGTGGTATATGACAGATATGTATAATCGTTCTAACCCCTGCTGTACACTTTCTCCTGTATCCTACTTATTATACTCCACCGAAAACTCGGTTCTGGCTGCATATTAAGTATGTATACATATGCAATGGCTGTCAAAAGGATATCAGGATATCATATTAATTTCAGAAGGGTATATTTTCCATTGCCATGCCTGTTTGAAGTACAGTCAGGCTAACACCTATAATAATTACATACTAATACACTACACTACATAGCTGTAGTGCTGCTGCACTTTACACCTGCATCTCAACAGAAAATATAGCCATCAGCCTGGACATCTTATCAGACCTGCTGTCATTCCTACTATATTACCTACTTCAGCTTCCTATATTGGATAGCTGGTGTACTTTAATATTCATTATTATTAGGCTTCATGTATCACAAATTGATGCAAATTGGATCACACCGTGCACCTCATGTTTATCAAAAGGTGGCACAATATCATCTCTTATGATCTAATCATTTTTGAGATATTTTTAAGGATGACAAAGTTGATGAGTACAAGTAAACTGACCTAATTCTGTGCACTACTATATTTTATAATTGGCTGATTGTTTAAGGAATAGTGAGGCTCTGACTTGAAACAAAAAAGGGAGGTAATCCTGGATTATGACATTATCAATTGCCATTTCTGACTTGTTATGAAAGCATTAAGGTGTTTGGACTTCAGTGACTAACATCCTGTAGATGTATTTAGGCTAGCAAGGTTGTAGAATTGCTGAGACTAACAATTTGTAGATGTGTTCAGACTAGCAAGGTTGTGGAATTGTCGAGACTAACAACCTGTAGATGTGTCGAGACTACCAAGGTTTTAGAATTGTTTGGACTTAAACAACTTGTAGATGTGTCTAGACAACCAAGATTGTAGAACTGTTGAGACTTAAAATTTGTAAATGTGTTCAGATTAGCAAAGTTGTAGAATTGTTGAAACTTACAACTTGTAGATTTGTCTAGACTAGCAAGGTAGTTGAATGGTTGAGACTATCAATTTGTCAATGTGTCTAGACTAGCAAGATTGTAGTTGTGTCCACTACAAGCAAGATTGTAACGTTGTTCAAAGTCTAACAACCTTATGAGTTAATAGAAGAATTTAAATGCATGTGTAACAGGATTTGAAGGGAGTGCACACTATTTTCTCCTTATTAATGTATGTAATTTTATGTAAGTAGAATTGAGCCATGTCGACCATTGTAGTGTGGAAATATGATCCTGTAACGTTAGGTCTCATCCCCACTTTGACCAATTACTACCCAGTACATCCCACACTCCTCCACATGGCAAGGAGGCCAAACAAGATTAATGATCCGATCTGGCTCAGGAGCCAGTAAATTACTTGCGACACGAATGCTCTCTGGGAATAAACAGATATGTATATGGTATTGAGGAATATAGTTTTCTAGACTTGTGTAAGTGTTATATGCTTATTAGGTTAAATAATGGTCAGTGATGTCTGCTGATATTTGCTTCTTTGTTTCAACAAAGTCTTCCTGGATTTTGATATGTTACTGTTGGTTTGAGTTTCTGATACTGTAAACCACACAAAGATAAGAAAATGACCTGTAACTTGTCTCTACATCGTTCTGCTCCATTGACTCACAATCATGGTAGCCATGGTGACCAGTCTTCTGTTCATCGGTCCTTAGATTTGAGGAGCTCCTGATTGATTTGCTTTTCAATTCGACATGTTATTTTGTACTAACAATGTGATGTGACATGAAAATGATGAGACAACTTCATTTTAATTGTGGTTGACATTCCTCTGGTATTGTGACATAAGGGCTATGTTGAGGTGAGAGATTAGCTGCTGTTCTGTAGGAAATCCAGATTATAGTATGATATCTATAATTCACTTGTCTGTGTAGCTAAAATAGTATCTCCCTGTAACATTGTGTTAGCTTACAAATGTGTAGGTGAATATACACTGAGCACCATGAAATCCAGTTACCGTCGCTGTCACTATGGACAGGACGTTACACTGAGGATGTCCCCAGGGTGGGGGATTATTCTGAAGGACAATAGTAAATAGATTAAGAATTTTTTTTCAGGAAATGTGCTGTCATCACACTATTCGTCAGAGAGACCTGCAGTGATAAAATGTGTTGTCCCAAGAGGAGTGCTTGATCTGGTCGATACAATTCTGGTGTAGAAAGCAAAAACTTTTAGATGGTTTTAACGATCAGCAGAATACTAGAGATGGTCTTAAGGATCATTGGAATACTAGAAAAGGTTTTAACAATCAGAGGAATACTAGAGATGGTCTTAAGGATCATTGGAATACTAGAAAAGGTTTAACAATCAGAGGAATACTAGAGATGGTCCTTGGGTCATTGGAATACTAGAAAAGGTTTTAACGATCAGAGGAATACTAGAGATGTTCCTGAGGATCATTGGAATACTAGAAAAGTTTTTTAACAATCGGAGGAANAGAGGGCTGATTTGAATAATTCCGTTGTGGGGCTCGAAATAATGTCAGGTGGGAGTTTATTCCACTCGGGTATAGTTCGAGGGAAGAATGATGCCTTTCTGGTCTGGGTTTTTGAGTGGGGAATTTGATACGAAAACTGGTGGTTTGTTCGGGATTTTCTAACTGTAGGGATTAATCTGTCTGATTTTACGATAGCGACTTTCTGGTTTACAATGTTATGAAGCATGGTCAGACGAGCATCTCTACGTCTATCTGCTAGAGGGCGCAGCTTTAGGTGGTCCAACATTTCTGACACACTGGAGGTACGATGGTTGTACCTGTGCTTATTGAGCACATAGCACGCTGCCCTTCGCTGGACCATTTCCAACTTGTCAATATTTGTTCGGGTGTAAGGGTCCTATACTGTACAGGCATACTCAAGTGATGGTCGAACTAATGATTTGTATGCCTGTACTTTGGCTGATGTTGAGCCAATTTTAAGATTTCGTCTTAAAAAGCCTAGCTTAGAATTTGCTTTTGGGCAGATAGTATTTATATGTGAATCCCATTTAAGGTCAGATGATAGTGTTACACCCAGATACTTGGCCTGTCTAAGATGTTCCAGTATGTGTCCATGTAAAGTATAATTATGGACTATTGGAGTTTTGTTTTTAGTCACACATTGCATTTGTTTGGGTGGAAGATCATTTTCCAAAAGATGGTCTTGAGGATCATTGTAATAATAGAAAAGGTTTAACGATCAGAGGAATACTAGAGATGGTTTTGAGGATCATTGGGATACTAGAAAAGGTTTAAACAATCAGATGAATACTATAGATGGCCTTGTGGATCATTGTAATAAAAGAAAAGGTTTAACAATCAGAGAAATACTATAGATGGCCTTGTGGATCATTGCAATAATAGAAAAGGTTTAACGATCAGAGGAATACTAGAGATGGTCTTGAGGATCATTGGAGTTCTAGAAAAAGGTTTAAACGATCAGAGGAATACTAGAGATGGTCCTAGGGTCATTGGAGTACTAGAAAAGGTTTTAACAATCAGAGGAATACTAGAGATGGTCCTAGGGTCATTGGAATACTAGAAAAGGTTTTAACGATCAGAGGAATACTAGAGATGGTCCTAGGGTCATTGGAATACTAGGAAAGGTTTTAACGATCAGAGGAATACTAGAAATGGTCTTGAGGATCATTGGAATACTAGAGATGGTCTTGTTGGTCAGAGGAATACAAGAAAATGTTTTGACAATCAGTGGAAAAATAAAAATTAAACAACTATTGTAACATTTTTTTTCTGTAAATTGTTACCCCATCAGTCCCTATTTACACAATTAATAAGTTCAGTTTTGATCAATTAAATAATTCATCATCCTTTAAAGTAAGTTTTCCCTTGGACTCTGACTCCAAAACATACAATCTTCCTCCATGGAGGTAGATAAATGCTTTATTATATCACTACATATAAAATCAAATATATATAAGACTATGTCTGAGAAAAATAGATCATATATTGAGATTTCTTTGAGATGGAGAATTTGAACTGCACTCTATTGGAAGGGAAAAGTTTAGAAAATATTTTACTTGTTTGAAATGTTATTAATAAAAGAAAATCCTTGGAAATCCTTATTTGTGCTATTTTTTTGGAGACATACTTATGATGATATAATGCTTTATTACAAAATTTTGCAAATTGTGAAGGTATCACTTTCAATTTTGACTATTCAGAACAGTCCTCTCTATTTACATTGAAAAATTAACCATTCAAAGCTGCAGTCTTTTCCATGTGCAGATGAAACAACGGTTAAATAAATGATTGTTTTGGTACATCTTTGCCTTATACTCTATATGGTATACAATTGAAACCGTTTGGAAGAATTCTTATGAAGTATTAAATATAATAACAGCAAACAGTTGGATTGCCTTAGAGCACTGACCATTTAAAATGGGTCAGAGGTTTGTTGTCAAGTTAGACATTCTCTGAACATGGGGTTATTAATATTGTACTTCTTTGATGCAGTTACATTTTCATTTTTGTACTTTAAAAATGGTACCCTTCTAAACTGATTAAGTACATAGGTGGTATCTGAACAGAAAGCCATTCAATANACCCCCTTTGCGAGGAAACTTCCCCAAAACTATTCCCTAGTGCTTCTATCTATCAACATACAGGTGTGCTGAGATAGCAACAGTGCAGTGACAAAGCAGGTGTCAGCCAATCAGATTGCAGGAAATGTTTACCCATGCATCATTATCAAATTAGCTTTTTACTAGTTCATTTTGACAGAGGATATTACTTTCAGGTATCATTTGTATTTTAGTTGTTATTAATTTCCTGGGATGACACTTGTTGGGCTGAGAAAAGAGGACAGACAGCATTGTTGAAACTTGATTGGATGTTATTTGAATTGTTTGCACTTTTAAGACTAGAACCCAATTAGCTGTGATGTCTGTAGATACCTGAGGGTAATGTTTGCTGATCATGATCAGTAGACTGCAGTACACAATGTCAGGCTCCCGGACTTCCTGTTCTGCAATAAACGTCCTTTAGAGCTTTGTAGAACACTTTTGTGATTTCCAGTGTAGCACCATTGATCAGCACTATGTAAACATACCTGCAGTATAAAAACAAGTAATATTAGGATACCATATATAGCTTCATTAATTAATCTAACAATGTTATTTTTCTTTAATTACAGATAAGGCAGCTAACTGCGATCACAAATTCTCCTTCAAAATGCAACAGAAGGGTACATTCATGTCCCCAGGCTTCCCCAACAAGTATCCACAGGAAGTCGAGTGCAGCTACTTCTTCCATGCTACTCCAGAAGGCCGCATCAAAATCAGCTTTGACTACTTCAACCTGGAGGTGCGTTCAGATAAGGGGTATGTACAGTTACAGACAATACGCAGCAAACCAACAGAATGTTACAACACCCAAATAGGTCACTGGAAATAATAAAATCAGGGTTGAAATCATTATCGGTTTGATTTTAAATAGAGACTTCTCTTGAAGCTGAGAGCAAGGTTAAAATATGGGAAGGCCTAAGGTGCACTTTTGAAATAGTGAATTCCAGTACACTCAGATCACCCCTTCTCGCTTGGGGAATGGATTATGTAGTACTTCAGTTGATTGATAGTGAAATAGCATTTTTGGGTTTATTTGATAGGAAATAATTCAATCTTGGTTTGGATAATTATCATGGGATAGCAATTTGACGGTATGAAAATTGAGAACCTGCCAAAAAGAGATGAACTAGCTAGGTTGAAAAAAGCTGACAACTTTTTCTCAAGGATCAAAAAGCTTGGGATATGTTTTAAATTTCAAAATAACAGACATGTCCTAACTGGTTTGAGATCAGAGAGGACTGATATAGACTAATGGTCTATTTTCTGATGGCTACATGAGCTACTATATTATATTTTATATGTTGCCCCCCCCCCCCAACCTGTTTTTGTGATGATTACACACAATTATTGTCATTACATATTATATGTATTATTGTATTATACCATCTTGCTCTGTGTGAGAAGAGTACTTCTACAATACGAATCAGGTATCTGTGGCAGCCATCAAGCCTCTTGCATGCATGAGCACAGGTGATTTCTGAGATATACCTAGCATGAGTTACACTTCCAGCTACATGTGCACAAGAAAATCTGTTAACATTTTTCAGTGTTTCTGGATGATTCAAATATTGATGATGACTGCCAAGCAATAATAATAGGCAGTATAAGTTTCCTCATGAGATTAAGTGTTATTCATTGGTATTTGTTATAGGGCAGGGGGTGGGGATGTCTTAGTGTTACCATGTCTGTCCTGTCCCATCATTTTCGGCTGAATTTTGTCCCTTTACCTTCCATCCCAATTCAGTGTCATTGCTCTATTGATTTGATTTGATAAAACTTGAAACAAAAGTCAAGCATGATAGCACCCTAAATGAGTTCCTGTTTCAGGATTCCTAGGTCAAGGCTATGGTCACTATTGATAGAAATTTGTCTAATAATTCAGTGATTCAGATCAATGTCAAGGTCACCAGTATTGTCTGTAGACATTGGTAAAGAAACAACTCTAATTTGTATGGCAATAAGCTTGGGCTTTCTGTTGCACAGATGTTTTGTGTGTCCAATTTCTAAACTTAGATTTTATTTCATAACCAATGGTATGTGGACAATTAACCACTTGGCCATTAAGAAAGAAATTAATTATATTTCCTTTGCATTTGTCATCTGAATTGGTATCAATTATATTTTCTCTTCTTATAACTGATTTTGACACATTCAGTATTTCCATGAATTATTTCTGTGTATATTTGTTTTGTGTCAACAAAATTGCTGAACATGTTTGAGCTACTGTGATACTTCCTATCTATAACATATCATTCCTTTGTCTTTTTGCTTACAAACTGAAAATTTAGAAATTGTATTTTCCAAAAAAGATTAGTTGACACCTAATTGTAATGTTTACAAATTGACCCATAATAGACTAATTCACCATCTTATGTGTCCTACTCCCTTTTCTAGGTTATCATTAGATAAAATTTGAGAAGTAACGTTTTTGGCTGTGTTTCTTGTGAAATTTAACTATCTTAAAACAATTTAGACACCCTCATATGTAGTTGTATGTAAGGCGCTGGTACCAGTGTACGGCAGTTTGGATGCTCATCTCATTGTGATCCGCAGGGCCATGAACAGTGTTGTGGTTATATGTAAGTTTTGTCTCTAGGAGAGGTTTAAGGGATTATTTGATTTCTGATTCCAATTTACATGTGATTTCTAACCGAGTAAACCTCCTGGGACATTCAGAGTGCCTTTTAATATGTTCTTCTCAGTATACGTATGGTTAACGGTATGTTAAAGAATCTATGATATCATTAAGCCCATTTAAGACACGTGTATCATAAATATTAGTTAGTTCCATGTTTCTATTAGAACCAGACATTTGTATATTGCTCGATGAAGTAAAAACCTGGGCCAATATTCATGAAACTGTTCTCATGCTCAAGCATGGATTCTGTGCTGAAACCAGCTATCTTGTAACTGACTTCAGGTTAAACAATCAAAACGTCTAGTGTATTGACATTGAAAACAGTATTTGGCTTTAAGTCTCTTCTAATTTTTTCAAAATCATTGAAAAAATGGGTTTTTGTTATCAATTTTTAACTATAACAAGAAATAAGGCTTGAGCATAAAATCCATGCTTGAGTATGAAAACTATTTTATGAATCTTTAAGATCGGCCCAGATATTTGTATGATGGTCTGTGATAAAGGGACCAGACATAAATGAATGTGGAACCAGTGTAATTGTGTAATGCTATAGGATGAAGGCCAGACGTTTGTATGGTGCTTTATGATAAATTAATAAGTTCAATAGTATATTGTTATTTGATAAAGGGACCAGTACATTTGTATGGTGCTTTATGATAAAGGAACCAATACATTTGCATGGTGCTATATGATAAAGGGACCAATACTAATGTATTGGTTCCTTTATCATATAGCACCATACAAATGTACTGGTACCTTTATCATATAGCACCATACAACTGCATTGGTTCATTTATCATATAGCACCATTCAAATGTACTGGTACCTTTATCATATAGCACCATACAACTGCATTGGTTCATTTATCATATAGCACCATACAAATGTATTGATTCTTTTATCATATAGCACCATAATAATGTATTGGTTCCTTTATCATATAGCACCATGCAAATGTATTTGTTCCTTTATCATAAAGCACCATACAAATGTACTGGTCCCTTTATCAAATAACAATATACTATTGAACTTATTTGATAAAGGGACCAGTACATTTGTATGGTGCTTTATGATAAAGGAACCAATACATTTGCATGGTGCTATATGATAAAGGGACCAATACACTAGTATGGTGCTATATGATAAAGGAACCAATACATTTGCATGGTGCTATATGATAAAGGAACCAATACATTTGTATGGTGTTATATGATAAAGGAACCAATACATTAGTATTGGTCCCTTTATCATATAGCACCATACAAATGCATTGGTTCATTTATCATATAGCACCATACAAATGTATTGATTCTTTTATCATATAGCCCCATACTAATGTATTGATTCTTTTATCATATAGCACCATACTAATGTATTGGTTCCTTTATCATATAGCACCATGCAAATGTATTGTTTCCTTTATCATAAAGCACCATACAAATGTACTGGTCCCTTTATCAAATAACAATATACTATTGAACTTATTTGATAAAGGGACCAGTACATTTGTATGGTGCTTTATGATAAAGGAACCAATACATTTGCATGGTGCTATATGATAAAGGGACCAATACACTAGTATGGTGCTATATGATAAAGGAACCAGTACATTTGTATGGCGCTATATGATAAAGGTACCAGTACATTTGAATGGTGCTATATGATAAATGAACCAATGCATTTGTATGGTGCTATATGATAAAGGAACCAATACATTTGTATGGTGTTATATGATAAAGGAACCAATACATTAGTATGATGCTATTGGATAAAGGAACCAGAACACTGTGTAGTGCTGTGCGAAGTTGGAATCAAACACACAGTGTCTTGATCTAAACATTTGCTTGACACTGTGAAGTAGTAATTAGACTGTAAAGAAACATCTAGATACTAATTTGAGACTCTATGAAATAAGCACCAGCGATTGTTTGATTCCCTGTAACATAGGAACTAGATGTTTGATTAAACACTGTTTAGAAAGAACTCAATGTTTGTTTAAATCATTTTATAGAAGGAACTATATGTCTGTTTAAAGCACTGTGTACAAGGAACTAAATGTCTGTTTGAAGCACTGCATAGAAGGAACTAGATGTTTGTTTAAAGCACTGTGTACAAGGAACTAAATGTCTGTTTGAAGTACTGTGTAGAAGGAACTAGATATTTATTTGAAACACTGTGTAGAAGGAACTAGATGTTTGTTTGAAGCACTGCATATAAGGAACTAGATTGTTTGAAGCACTGCATAGAAGGAACTAGAAGATTGTTTAAAGCACTGTGTAGAAGGAACTAGATGTCTGTTTAAAGAACTGTAGAAGGAACTAGATGTCTGTTTTAAGCATTGCATAGAAGGAACTAGATGCTTGCTTGAAGCACTGCATAGAAGGAACTATATGTTTGTTTGAAGCATTGTGTAGAAGGAACTAGAAATTTGTTTGAAGCACTGCATATAAGGAACTTGATTGTTTGAAGCACTGCGTAGAAGGAACTAGATGTTTGTTTGAAGCACCGTGTAGAAGGAACTATATGTTTGTTTGAAGCACTGCATATAAGGAACTAGATTGTTTGAAGCACTGTGTAGAAGGAACTAGAAGATTGTTTGTAGCACTGTGTAAGCACTGCATAGAAGGAACTAGATGTTTGTTTAAAGCACTGTGTAAGCACTGCATAGAAGGAACTAGATGTTTGTTTAAAGCACTGTGTAAGCACTGCGTAGAAGGAACTAGATTGTTTGAAGCACTGTGTAGAAGGAACTAGATTGTTTAAAGCACTGTGTAGAAGGAACTAGATGTTTGTTTGTAGCACTGTGTAGAAGGAACTAGATGATTGTTTGTAGTACTGTGTAAGCACTGCGTAGAAGGAACTATATGGTTGTTTGAAGCACTGTGTAGAAGGAACTAGATGTATGTTTGATACTCTGTAAAGTGAAAAAACAGGCACTTACATGCTCTGTAAAGTAGGAACCAGATACACACACAATGCTGGTTGGAAAAGGTCTTATATTGGGGAGCAAAAAATGAGATAAATTGCTAAAGCTGTTGTTTTGTCGACCTGACATTAAGGGTATTGATCGTGTCGTAAAAACAGAAATAACGTTGAGATCAGAAATAGCCTGACTTGCAGGCTGTGGTACATAGAACAGGGCAGAGTGCCATCAGCATGCCATTCAAATACTCATAAAAAGTACACTTTCTGCTGCATAATTCCTCCAAAGTCACTTTGTCTTCAGTTTCAAGGACACATTAATATGTCAGCACAAATATTGGCCATATTTTGTCAGGCTTCTAAAGAATTTGAAATTAGAGTCCACAATAACAGTATTGTTTTCAGACGTTTAATAAACAACCCTGTCCTGTTATCCTTGTGTTGTTGATCAATCTGCACCAGCGTTGAATGTGCAGTAATTGTTTTCTTGATTTTTCTAATTAGTCCATGATTATTCTCGTGAAATTACCATAAAAACAACAAGCTGTTGTGCTGTTAGATTACGTCTCCTGCTATAAAATTGACAGACCTTGAACTGGAATTCGTAGATAGCTCTTTAAATCCTTGATTATGGCATTACCACACCAAACCTTCCTGCTAGTCCTAACAAGGAAATGTTAAGTAAAACAGTCATCCTAAACAGTAGGATGTCTAAATAAGGAGTTGAATCTGTATCTTAATGGTGTGAAAGGGGTGTCCTCCAGACCTCTACAGGTAGAAACACGTGGAGATGTTTAAGGACTGTGACTTGCCACTAGGTAACACTGCTTAAAGACATCCTCCAGATTCGTACCTGAGTCTGACAGAAGACACTGAGAAACATTGCTGGATGGTGTTAAGGAGTAGTCTAAGTAAATTACTGAAGTGCTATACTATCACAGAACAATCATATACATAGCTTCACTGGTTTTACATAAGGGAAGAGGTGTAATGACAATTACAGTTTCGAGGGGGGAGATTCTTAAGTTGCCAAACATGAGGCTTGCATGCCAATTGTTTGGCAACTTAAGAATCTTTCCTCAAGGAAATACCCTTGTCTTTACGATAAGGGATGACCGCTTTCCCTGACAGAAGACTTCTTACCTATGGGAGAAAACAGACTTTACCTATGTGAGATATCCTTGTCTCACCCTAGGGTTGAGAGGGAAGGAAATCCCCTGTCAAAACAATAGTATGACATCACATCAACAATTGCATTGAGCCCGTAATGTCAATGTTGCATTATGCATATGACAGGGTCAACAGGGTACTAAGAGAAAAAGAGTCATTCAATCCCCGTGAGGTGTGATGGAGAATTTCGACCCTCAGGGAAAGATTCCTCATTTGCCGAACACTACCTCTGGTCAGTTCTCCTACATTCAACTCTGGTCAGTTCTCCTACATTCAACTCTGGTCAGTTCTCCTACATTCAACTCTGGTCAGTTCTCCTACATTCAACTCTGGTCAGTTCTCCTACATTCAACTCTGGTCAGTTCTCCTACATTCAACTCTGGTCAGTTCTCCTACATTCAACTCTGGTCAGTTCTCCTACATTCAACTCTGGTCAGTTCTCCTACATTCAACTCTGGTCAGTTCTCCTACATTCAACTCTGGTCAGTTCTCCTACATTCAACTCTGGTCAGTTCTCCTACATTCAACTCTGGTCAGTTCTCCTACATTCAACTCTGGTCAGTTCTCCTACATTCAACTCTGGTCAGTTCTCCTACATTCAACTCTGGTCAGTTCTCCTACATTCAACTCTGGTCAGTTCTCCTACATTCAACTCTGGTCAGTTCTCCTACATTCAACTCTAGAGTCCTCTCTGTCTGAACTGGATTAGGGGCAGCTCCAATGTACACAACTGGATAGCTGGGTCATCACCATACTTAGCTTTATAAGGCATGATCTTATCTTTGCATATTAAAACGCCAGTAATCTTTTCACTAATTGATGCATATCTTTGAATGTCTTCCATCCATACTTGGAGCAAACCTATGACCTTAAGACTTACACCAAGTGGCCTGTAGGGTTTGAAATCAGCATAGGTTAAAAGATTGTCGGGCACCCCATGGACACATAACTACATATAGTGTATCCAAGATTTATATCACAGTATATATATTGAACCCAGATGCAAGGCTTTGGTAGACTTTAACAATTAATGTATACAACTCAAAGCTTCAACAGAAAGACACTTCTGGTTATTTAACAATTGTACTCTGAAAGTTTAACTGCCCAACTTGTATGCGCTTTATGGTATATAGTGTGTTGCAGTCCCTGATGATCTCTGTTCTATCTACGTATAAATAGTTTATGATTCAACAACAAAATTAAATTTCCCTTTTTTAGGGTTTGGAGGCCTAGGGATTTCTTGTTTCCTGAGTCTTGTTATGTCAAAAAGAAAACTCAGAAGAGACTACTCTTGAACTTGACGTTTCTTCGGCAATGAAAAGCTAAGCGTGTTCTCCAGGGTTATCGTATTCAATGTGATATGATCTTATTTCCCGGCCAATTTGAATGTCTAGTGTACAAATTTGAATGTGGATCCCCTATGGAAATAGACCATAGCATTAGATGTATACAATCAATATTTTTATCTTTCTGGTCATGGAAATATACTACTATAAACATATTAGGGACTGTGTGGGTTATTGCGTTGGGGTAGTAACTGATGTAACACTGGTCTCTATCTGATAAGTCTGTTCCAGCACGGTCCTATAAGTAACTGATGTAACACTGGTCTCTATCTGATAAGTCTGTTCCAGCACTAATGCACTGGTTTACTCCTCTCAGTCTGTACAGTTATTCTTTAAACCCTGAAGATTTTGAACATCTAAGTTATGATTTTTGCATCTATAGAACTGTATCACAAATCAATGTCAGTTAGGAGTCTGGTTATCGGAAACATATATATATATATAAAGGACCCTGATGTTACCCTGAAAAAGTAGCTATATTTATCTTGAATTTGTGTTAATTTAGTTGTTTTATGAAAATACAACTATCCAGACTCACTAGGAATCTCAGCCTACAATGTTTGAGTGGTATCACTAACTATATTCCCTTTTTCTTCATAGTTAATATTCACCCACCTTTTCCAGCAGGCAACCTGAGTACCCACGTGGTCCAGCAGGCGACCTGAGTACCCACGTGGTCCAGCAGGCGACCTGAGTACCCACGTGGTCCATCAGGCGACCTGAGTACCCACGTGGTCCAGCAGGCGACCTGAGTACCCACGTGGTCCAGCAGGCAACCTGAGTACCCACGTGGTCCATCAGGCGACCTGAGTACCCACGTGGTCCATCAGGCGACCTAAGTACCCACGTGGTCCAGCAGGCGACCTGAGCACCCACGTGGTCCATCAGGCGACCTGAGTACCCACGTGGTCCAGCAGGCGACCTGAGTACCCACGTGGTCCATCAGGCGACCTGAGTACCCACGTGGTCCAGCAGGCGACCTGAGTACCCACGTGGTCCAGCAGGCAACCTGAGTACCCACGTGGTCCATCAGGCGACCTGAGTACCCACGTGGTCCATCAGGCGACCTAAGTACCCACGTGGTCCAGCAGGCGACCTGAGTACCCACTTGGTCCAGCAGGCGACCTGAGTACCCACCTGGTCCAGCAGGCGACCTGAGTACCCACATGGTCTAACAGGTGACCTGAGTACCTCGT
This sequence comes from Mizuhopecten yessoensis, assembly GCF_002113885.1. Classification (NCBI taxonomy): domain Eukaryota; kingdom Metazoa; phylum Mollusca; class Bivalvia; order Pectinida; family Pectinidae; genus Mizuhopecten; species Mizuhopecten yessoensis. Next base: position 334,876 of record NW_018406955.1, on the reverse strand, counting down.
TTTTTACGTCTGATTGGGGAATCAAACCCGCCGTTTTGATGAAATGCTAGTGAGCTATCCACTGTCCAACCCAATACAGTATAACTACTGCACAGTTTTAACTGTACATATACTACACACTGGCAAAGCCATTATAATATTTACTCCATTCTATGTGCAGGACTAATCAGAAGTAATCTGGATTACATTGCGACAATTTGAAGTGGTTTTGAAAAAATTTAATGACGTAAAACACAAGAAGTCCTGAGGACCAAATGAAAACTGATTGTTTAGTATGAAGCCCTGTAAATGTTAAGTTTAGGTATGGATTACTGCTGAGTTGACTTGAATTCCCATGCAAGTAATTTCATAAAAGTTCCTGTTTCATATCAAAGTCAGATTTTATTTGGAGATAATGTCAGTCACATGACAAAGTTCACAAGAATGTGTCCCTACCATCAATATGTATTAGACAGAGCTCTGCTTGACAGTAACAATGCAGACTTGCCTTTTTACTGGTTAGCATATCCACTGACAAAGGTCTCCCCACCTCACTGCAGGTTTGTCTCTTGTTCATTTGAAGCTATTGCTGGAGAGAAAGTTTTAATCATCTTCTATATCCTTTTAGGTATGCTTCACACTAAAAGAGGTTTTAATTATCATGTGATTTACCTTTCCTACTAATATACATCTGACTGGCCAAGGTCTATTGTGTTTGTAACTAAGTAGAAGTCTTGCAACTGACCTTTGTAAATCTCGCTAAATAGACATCTTACTGGGCAAGGTCTATTGTTTTCCTCACTAATAGAGATCTAACTGGACAAGGTCTGTTGTGTTCCTCACTAATAGAGATCTTACTGGGCAAGGTCTATTGTGTTCCTCACTAATAGAGATCTTACTGGGCAAGGTCTGTTGTGTTCCTCACTAATAGAGATCTAACTGGACAAGGTCTTTTGTATTCCTCACTAATAGAGATCTAACTGGACAAGGTCTATTGTGTTCCTCACTAATAGAGATCTTACTGGGCAAGGTCTATTGTGTTCCTCACTAATAGAGATCTTACTGGACAAGGTCTATTTTGTTCCTCACTAATAGAGATCTTACTGGGCAAGGTCTACTGTGTTCCTCACTTACAGAGATCTAACCTGACATGCAAGGTCTATTGTGTTCCTCACTAATAGAGATCTTACTGGGCAAGGTCTATTGTGTTCCTCACTAATAGAGATCTTACTGGGCAAGGTCTATTGTGTTCCTCACTAATAGAGATCTTACTGGACAAGGTCTATTTTGTTCCTCACTAATAGAGATCTTACTGGGCAAGGTCTACTGTGTTCCTCACTTACAGAGATCTAACCTGACATGTAAGGTCTATTGTGTTCCTCACTAATAGAGATCTTACTGGGCAAGGTCTACTGTGTTCCTCACTTACAGAGATCTAACCTGACATGTAAGGTCTATTGTGTTCCTCACTAATAGAGATCTTACTGGACAAGGTCCATTGTGTTCCTCCCTAATTGAGATATTGCTTTGCAAGGTCTATTGTTTTTCTCACATTTTAGACTGTAATAATATAGGTAGTTGGTTATGATATTAAAAATGATGTTGCCTCTCTTTATAATATCTTTCTTCATTAGTAAATGTTTTAAACTTCTTTGTTGTTTCCCTTTGTTAGCTCTGGATAAGTAATGGTATATATATATTATAAATCTGACAGATCAATATGGTCCATACTTAGCTTTGGCAGACAAAGTTCACAAAGTTCAGAGGGCAGCATGATTGTTATTCAGAACACCAAAATGTCAACCTTGTCGATTAATTTGAATTCCACCAAAAATCACTGGTCTAACAAACTTCCGTTGTCAATTTCATGTCAAGAAAAGGAAAGTTCAGCTAAAATATCCTATTGACAGAATTTTAAATAAACTATTATTTATCTGTTTACATGGGTGCTTGTAGGGTCAATATTGTGACAGATATATGGATAGACTGATGCTCGCCTAGGAAGGAAAGCAGACATTACTTAGGACCACAATACACATTTGTCTTATATCTACATCAAATAGGAAAGTTGTCGGATATATCATATACTTTAAGATGGACGTGCTTGTGAGGAAGGTCAGGGTCAGATACATAGTCTGACTTTTCATCCGCCAAAGTGGCTGGTGACGTCATCACACAGTTGGAATAATATATATTCAGTGGAGTATATCAAGTCATGTCATACCCATTATGTTATTAAAATATGCACAAATATATGCTTTCATTTCCAAGCTACTTTTGCAATGCAACTCTTTTGTCTCCTAAAATCAATTTCAATTTGAACTTTTGACCAGAATGACATGTATCATGTAGATCAGTACCAGTGTGACGTGACGTCTGTCACTCAGATCAGTACCAGTGTGACATGACACCTGTCACTCAGATCAGTACCAGTGTGATGTGACACCTGTCACTCAGATCAGAACCAGTGTGACGTGACACCTGTCACTCAGATCAGAACCAGT
>NW_018406955.1:296986-331293 GCF_002113885.1 Mizuhopecten yessoensis | reverse complement strand
GACACCTGTACACATTATATGACACCTGTACACATTATATGACACATGTAGACATTATATGACACATGTACACATTATATGACACCTGTACACATTATATGACAGATGTAGACCTTATATGACACCTGTACACATTATATGATACCTGTACACATTATACGACACCTGTACACATTATATGACACCTGTATACATTATATGACACCTGTACACACCTGTACACATTATATGAAACCTGTACACATTTAAATCCTGTCATAGAGAGTTATATATGTGAAGCAGTGATCGTTTTCACAGGGAGGCAAAGTCAACACAGAACAGCTGATATCATCCACTGATATTAACCAGAGTTTAGTAATTTATAAGTCCTTAGCTATCGGATAACATTTTAGCAGAATTAGCAAATGGTGTTCAATTATCTGAACCAAAGGATAATTTGTTAGACATAAACTAAGGTACTGTGAGGTTACTGCGTATCTCGTAATCTGACAATATTTCTGTCAATATTTACAGTAAACATACATATTTTAGCAGTAAATTTTTGCCGTAATTAAGTTTCTTTACTAGATTCCTATTCCATATACAGTACTGTGATATCACTTTGCATTCATCAACTGCTTATCTATTAAAATTTGACAATAGGCTTAAATTGCGTCTGCTGAAACTAATACTTTTACTGTATCAAAAGCAGTCATAGATCATACTCCAACAACAGTACACCCAGGACCCATGTTGAATTATCTTTTTCAAAAGACACTTATAACACACTAGGTTGAATCTCCAAGGATTCTGAATCAGCTTGAAGAATAACACAATGCAACCAGAAATCTGAACTTCATGTCAATCTGTTGACATAATTGACATGAGCGGGAGATTTTGTAAATAATTTACTTATTCTGTAACAGTTGCCCTATATTTAAATGGTGCTATGGGTACAGTATGTGTCATGTACTAAAGGCTGTTAACAACACAGTGTAATGGTGTTACAAAAAGAAACATTTCACACCTTATAAGACCCACTTATACTGGAGGCAAAAATGTCATTATTTGCTTACAGCGGTCTAGGATTGACAACGTTAAGATGATAATATATAGATTGCCCTTATGTCCGCAGGATATGAGCATGCATAATTTTTCTTGTAAACGGTAACTCTATTACAGGGTTCCATAATTTCGTAGAGAGAGATGTGGTACGTACCATTTACACATTGTTTGTGGACAGACCTTCCCCCTCAGTTATGACCTGACAGCAGCTCTCAATACTTAAAGGTTTCCTAGGGTATTTGAGACTACTAAAACCCACCAGGATGGCTACCAACTATCAAAAACTAACATTGTCAAGATCCATCAAGAGGTTTTGATTTTCTTAAACTAATATTGTATGTTGGCACCCACCATTAAATCGTAATTATCTTAAACTAGCAATGCATATACAGCTCCAACACCAGATTGTATTCATCTTAAATTAATACTCTACTACTCTACTTTATTCACTCTAAATAAAAGTAATTTGCTGAATTGACAATATTCCTACTTTTTCCTACCTTTGCTGTCCAAGGAGTTAGCCCTGTATCAGGTGTGTTTGTCTAATAACTAAAACACCCATGCACAGTAACTCTCAGCTATTTCTGGGAGGGCAGGCAAACTCTCTCAGAATCTTTTAGTCTGCTTCATATAATTCTTATATTACATGTAATCAAAAAAATTGTGATAATGTAGAACTAAATAACATTTCAAGTTATGACCAAACAACAGGTTGTAACTATCTATTGCTGACACTGTGTGTTAAGACCCATTCACTCTTTTATAACTATACACACTGCCTGGTAAACATTTTGGTTGATAAGAGTATTACAAGGAATATAAACCAGCAACCAGACCAGGATTCCAAACTGCGACCTCTGAACTCTTAGAGGGACCTAAGCCATTGGGCTATACTTTCATATACATGGTCACTATGAGCAATCCACCCTGTGTAGCTCCATCACATCTGAGGACAAAGAATGCACATGTTTGATGAACAGTGGGTAATGAGCAAGCTCTTATAAAGCACAGTTAGGTTTTTCCCCTTTGATCACATCAGGTCATAAGTGTTAGCTAATTTATTCATTGTGTTTTGTCTTTAGGTTAAATCTACCAACTACATTATTAAGTGAATGACCTGTCCTTGGTTAAATCTATTCGCTATATTATTAAGTGAATGACCTGTCCTTGGTTAAATCTATTCGCTATATCATTAAGTGAATGACCTGTCCTTGGTTAAATCTATTCGCTATATCATTAAGTGAATGACCTGTCCTTGGTTAAATCTATTCGCTATATCATTAAGTGAATGACCTGTCCTTGGTTAAATCTATTCGCTATATCATTAAGTGAATGACCTGTCCTTGGTTAAATCTATTCGCTATATCATTAAGTGAATGACCTGTCCTTGGTTAAATCTATTCGCTATATCATTAAGTGAATGACCTGTCCTTGGTTAAATCTATTCGCTATATCATTAAGTGAATGACCTGTCCTTGGTTAAATCTATTCGCTATATCATTAAGTGAATGACCTGTCCTTGGTTAAATCTATTCGCTATATCATTAAGTGTGTATTTTGATTGCATTTGTTCAGAGGGTTAATGTCCATTGTGGTCAATAAATCCTTGGGTAGAAAAGATAGTCCATTTAACCTCGAAAATTCTAATCAGCGCCATTGAAACATTACTTTTACAGCTCAATTAAGAGAAGGAAACCAATCAGAAAATGTTTAGAAGAGCCCATACATCTCCAGTACTGTCAGGCTGCTGTTCAGTGTAATAGCTTAATAACATAAAGTTTTGATATGTGATACAAAACAATAACCATATACTTACATTAAGTGTGGCAATGGTTTTCTATAATTACTGATAATTTACTACCAATTTTAACAGCAGCTATCTTACTTCATCTTATAAGGCTATTAAATTGAAATTGAAGTTGTTCTTCGCTAACATAAAATATCAAGACTTGTAAAGTGTAACCAATGAAATAAATAATGTATAATAAAAACTGCATGAGTCTTTAAGATATGACACTATAATCATTACTAAGTGACTGTGGTTGGACTTTGAAGTTTGAGCTCATTCCCGTTCTAGCTGTAGCTCGATCCTTTCATAAAAATGAAACTTGTTCGAGATTGGCTGTCTATATAAAGAGACCGGTGGGGAACTGACATGTCCTGTGAAACCAACCTCAGTGACAGGCACTGGACAATAGCGGTGTGGTTGTGTGACAGCCCGGACAGTGTAAGGTGTAGAAACATCTCATTGGAGACGCATTGATCCAGATGACAATGTCTGTAATAGGAGAGCGGACACTCAGTTGTCTGTCACAGGACTCAAATTACCACCAGCTAAGCGGGTTTACATAAAGATGGATGCAAACTGGGAAGGATTCTTTTGCATTAGCGTAAATTTAACACCTCCTAATGATAAAGCAAAAATATAAATGGGTGTTAATATTTATCAGGTGTATTAATGTATTGGTCAGCTTCCTAGGTGTTGTTCTGCTGGTCACCAATCATAGTTACAGCCTGTACTCTTTGGCTTTGGCAACTTAAGAATTTAGTTTCGTTCATCTGGAGAGTTGTGGGACTGAATGTTGTCAGGTTCTGCAAGGTGATCTGTCTTTTGGTCATTGAAGATTTAAATCTCTGATTTGGAGTGAATGTTTTCTCTATTCTTCAATGTGATGATTCGATTTGTTTGCTCAGCCATCTATGACCAGTGTAATCTCTACTTACAGACAAGGTTGATTTTCTTCTGTGTGTTAACATCCTTGACAAGCTGATCTCCTTCTGAAAGTTTACATCCTTGATAAGCTGATCATAGTCCACTGTCCTTGTAACATGCTTGAACTTGTGATCGTCTTTTGTTGTTGTATCATCCTTGGACAAGCTGACTGTCCTCTGTTGTTGTAATGTCCTTAGACAAGCTAATTGTCCTCTGTTGTAATGTCCTTAGACAAGCTGATCGTCCTCTGTTGTTGTAATGTCCTTAGACAAGCTGACTGTCCTCTGTTGTTGTAATGTCCTTAGACAAGCTGATTGTCCTCTGTTGTTGTAATGTCCTTAGACAAGCTAATTGTCCTCTGTTGTTGTAATGTCCTTAGACAAGCTGATTGTCCTCTGTTGTTGTAATGTCCTTAGACAAGCTGATTGTCCTCTGTTGTTGTAATGTCCTTAGACAAGCTGATTGTCCTCTGTTGTTGTAATGTCCTTAGACAAGCTGATTGTCCTCTGTTGTTGTAATGTCCTTAGACAAGCTGATTGTCCTCTGTTGTTGTAATGTCCTTAGACAAGCTGATTGTCCTCTGTTGTTGTAATGTCCTTAGACAAGCTGATTGTCCTCTGTTGTTGTAATGTCCTTAGACAAGCTGATTGTCCTCTGTTGTTGTAATGTCCTTAGACAAGCTGATTGTCCTCTGTTGTTGTAATGTCCTTAGACAAGCTGATTGTCCTCTGTTGTTGTAATGTCCTTAGACAAGCTGATCGTCCTCTGTTGTTGTAATGTCCTTAGACAAGCTGATCGTCCTCTGTTGTTGTAATGTCCTTAGACAAGCTGATCGTCCTCTGTTGTTGTAATGTCCTTAGACAAGCTGATCGTCCTCTGTTGTTGTAATGTCCTTAGACAAGCTGATCGTCCTCTGTTGTTGTAATGTCCTTAGACAAGCTGATCGTCCTCTGTTGTTGTAATGTCCTTAGACAAGCTGATCGTCCTCTGTTGTTGTAATGTCCTTAGACAAGCTGATCGTCCTCTGTTGTTGTAATGTCCTTAGACAAGCTGATCGTCCTCTGTTGTTGTAATGTCCTTAGACAAGCTGATCGTCCTCTGTTGTTGTAATGTCCTTAGACAAGCTGATCGTCCTCTGTTGTTGTAATGTCCTTAGACAAGCTGATCGTCCTCTGTTGTTGTAATGTCCTTAGACAAGCTGATCGTCCTCTGTTGTTGTAATGTCCTTAGACAAGCTGATCGTCCTCTGTTGTTGTAATGTCCTTAGACAAGCTGATCGTCCTCTGTTGTTGTAATGTCCTTAGACAAGCTGATCGTCCTCTGTTGTTGTAATGTCCTTAGACAAGCTGATCGTCCTCTGTTGTTGTAATGTCCTTAGACAAGCTGATCGTCCTCTGTTGTTGTAATGTCCTTAGACAAGCTGATCGTCCTCTGTTGTTGTAATGTCCTTAGACAAGCTGATCGTCCTCTGTTGTTGTAATGTCCTTAGACAAGCTGATCGTCCTCTGTTGTTGTAATGTCCTTAGACAAGCTGATCGTCCTCTGTTGTTGTAATGTCCTTAGACAAGCTGATCGTCCTCTGTTGTTGTAATGTCCTTAGACAAGCTGATCGTCCTCTGTTGTTGTAATGTCCTTAGACAAGCTGATCGTCCTCTGTTGTTGTAATGTCCTTAGACAAGCTGATCGTCCTCTGTTGTTGTAATGTCCTTAGACAAGCTGATCGTCCTCTGTTGTTGTAATGTCCTTAGACAAGCTGATCGTCCTCTGTTGTTGTAATGTCCTTAGACAAGCTGATCGTCCTCTGTTGTTATGTAATGTCCTTAGACAAGGTTATTGTCCTCTGTTGTTGTAATGTCCTTAGACAAGCTGATCGTCCTCTGTTGTTGTAATGTCCTTAGACAAGCTGATCGTCCTCTGTTGTTGTAATGTCCTTAGACAAGCTGATCGTCCTCTGTTGTTGTAATGTCCTTAGACAAGCTGATCGTCCTCTGTTGTTGTAATGTCCTTAGACAAGCTGATCGTCCTCTGTTGTTGTAATGTCCTTAGACAAGCTGATCGTCCTCTGTTGTTGTAATGTCCTTAGACAAGCTGATCGTCCTCTGCTGTTGTAATGTCCTTAGACAAGCTGATCGTCCTCTGTTGTTGTAATGTCCTTAGACAAGCTGATCGTCTTTTGTTGTAATGTCCTTAGACAAGCTGATTCTCCTCTGTTGTTGTAATGTCCTTAGACAAGCTGATCGTCCTCTGTTGTAATGTCCTTAGACAAGCTGATCGTCCTCTGTTGTTGTATTATCCTTAGACAAGCTGATTGTCCTCTGTTTTTGTAATGTCCTAGGACAAGCCGATCTTCTTCTTTTGTTATGATGTTTTTATACAAGCTGATTGTTCTCTGTAAGATTATATCCTTGTTGTCACTAAAAGTTCTTGGACTCAATGATGTTCTTAATGTTTTAACGCCTGGTTAGCTTTGAATTACTGTGTTATGCTTTGATGTTAGATTTATAATTGCCACCTGAAAAAATGTATTTATCAAATAGTAAGAGTTGTTGTACTTCTGATAGGGATTCTGTTTGAAGTTTTGACTATTTACTCCGGTGTATAGAATTTGATTCATAATTTTATCAAGGAGAAATAAAAATTAAAGCTTTGATATTACGAAATTAAGAACAAAAGTTAAGACTGTGATATCAGTGGTAAAAATATTCCCAGGAAATTTTGTATTTTAACTGTGTGATGTCTGGGTCCTAACTGTACATCATGGTGACTGTTGTGTTGCTACTGTGTGATGTCTGGGTCCTAACTCTACATCATGGTGACTGTTGTGTTATTACTGTGTGATGTCTGGGTCCTAACTTTACATCAAGGTGACTGTTGTGTTGTTACTTTGTGATGTCTGGGTCCTAACTCTACATCATGGTGACTGTTGTGTTGCTACTGTGTAATGTCTGGGTCCTAACTCTACATCATGGTGACAGTTGTGTTGTTACTGTGTGATGTCTGGGTCCTAACTCTACATCATGATGACAGTTGTGTTGTTACTTTGTGATGTCTGGGTCCTAACTGTACATCATGGTGACTGTTGTGTTATTACTGTGTGATGTCTGGGTCCTAACTCTACATCAAGGTGACTGTTGTGATGTTACTGTGTAATGTCTGGGTCCTAACTCTACATCAAGGTGACTGTTGTATTTTTACTGTGTAATGTCTGGGTCCTTACTGTACATCATGGTGACTGTTGTATTTTTACTGTGTAATGTCTGGGTCCTAACTCTACATCATGGTGACTGTTGTGTTATTACTGTGTGATGTATGGTTCCTAACTATACATCATGGTGACTGTTGTATTTTTACTGTGTGATGGCTGGGTCCTAACTCTACATCATGGTGACTGTTGTGTTATTACTGTGTGATGTCTGGGTCCTAACTCTACATCAAGGTGACTTGTATTTTTACTGTGTAATGTCTTGGTCCTTGTTCTACGTACATTGATAAGTTTTTAGCTCACCTGGTCCGAAGGACCAAGGTGAGCTTATGCCATACCACAGCGTCCGTCGTCTGATCGTCTGTCCGTCCTTTTCCTTCAAAACGCTACTAGTCCTGAACGGCCAAGTAGATTTTGACTAAATTTAGTCTGGAGCATCCTTAGGCCAAGGGGACTCAATTTTGTATAAATGGTGGGTGCATGGCCCCCCTTGGGGCAGACGGGCGGGGCCCAATAGGGGAAATAGAGGTAAAACCTTCAAAATCCTTCTTCTACCGTAGGGATTAAGGGATTTTATCCTAATTTAGTCTGGAGCATCCTTGGGCCAAGGGGACTCAATTTTGTATAAATGGTGGGTGTGGCACCTCTTTGGGCAGATGGGCGGGGCCGAATAGGGGAAATTGGTAAAACCTTCAAAATCCTTCTCCTACCGTAGGGACTAAGGGTTTTTATCCTTATTTAGTCTGGAGCATCCTTGGGCCAAGGGACTCTATTTTGCATAAATGGTGGGTGTGGCCCCCCTTGGGGCAGAGGGCCGGGGCCGAATAGGGGAAATAGAGGTAAAACCTTCAAAATCCTTCTCCTACCCTAGGGATTAAGGAATTTTAACCTTATTAAGTCTGGAGCATCCTTGGGCCAAGGGGACTCAGTTTTATATAAACCGTGGGTTTGGCCCTCCAAGGGCCTGAGGGGCAGGGCCCAATAGGGAAACATAGCAAACTATTCTTTAAAATCCTTCTACTTCTATAGGAATGACAGGGTTTGGTCCATATTTGGTGTTGGGCATCCTTGGGTTAAGGGAAACCAATTTTGTATAAACGGTGGGTCTGGCCCCCTTGGGGGCTGAGGGGCGGGGCCCTATATGGGAAATATAGCAAATTCTTAAAAATCCGTCTTCTGTAGGAATGACAGGATTTATTCCATATTTAGTCTGAAGCATCCTTGGGTGAAGGGGTACCAATTTTGTATAAACCGTGGGTCTAGCTCCCCCAGGGGCCTGAGGGGCGGGGCCCAATTGGGGAAACATAGCAATTTTTTCTTTATAATCCTTCTTCTGTAGGAATGAAAGGATTTGGTCCATATTTGGTGCGGAGCATCCTTCGGTGAAGGGAAACCAATTTTGTATAAACCGTGGGTCTAGCTTCCAAAGGGGCATGAGGGACGGGGCCCAATAGGGGAAATAGAGGTAAAACTTTTAAAATCCTTCTTCTACCAAGGGATTAAGGGATTATATCCTAATTTTGTCTGGAGCATCATTGGGCCAAGGGGACTTAAGTTTGTATAAGCAGTGGGTGTGGTCTCCCAGGGGACAGAATGGCGGGGCTTGATAGGAAATAGAGGTAAAACCTTTAAAATCCTTCTTCGACCATCGGGATTATAGGATTTTATCCTTATTTAGTCTGGATCATCCTTGGGCCAAGGGGTCTCAATTTTGTATAAATGGAGGGTATGACCCCCCTAGAGGCATAGGGGTGGGGCTCTGTTTGAAGTTTGTTCTCGCTATATCTCAAGTACTGGATGGATCTTTCTGAAATTTCATATGTACTTACAGCACCTACCATGGAGTGCTATATCTTTACTTCATACCAATTATTTTAAACATATTCAGGTGAGCGATACAGGCCGTCTGGGCCTCTTGTTATTGGTGACTGTCAAACAAATCACTATGTTGGATGTGAAAAGAGTGTTAATATCACCCAAAGGTGCTTGAACAACCCCAGTAAACGTTTTGTCCTGAGCACAAATCAATAATATTGAACCTAATAAAAGTATGGATTACTAAATAACTCAACAGGGGGTAATAAATGGATCACCTCTGTGAGGGTCTAAAACGATGAACCAGAAAACAATTGTACTGAAATTAGAAAAACAATGATGAATTACACATCTTTTTACTTGATCACAAACACAAATTGATAGATAGATATCGATGTTCACTATTCATTGAGAGACATCAGTTACTGTATGTATTTTCATTAGCTCTATCTGTATAGTTTATAATGTTTCAATGTCATAATGTGATTGGCTGTACTCTTTGTTGAGTCCTTATCTGGCAGGCCGAGATGGAACCCTGCTAAATAACAATCGCAATTACCCTTGCAACAAAGCATGTGACAGAAACTGTCAAAAATAGGGCACGTACTGACGAAGAAAGTGTTAGAACCCATTACAACCCTTCCAGCCAATTTCCGAAACATTTCACCAGTCCTTGACAAGAATTAAGGCTTGTCAGCAGACTTCGACATGATCAGTGGTGTGGACAATATGGCTGCCACTCATTTTGAATGCATGCTGGGAAGACTGCCATGTGAGCTGACAGTACCAGCCTCGGCACATGTAGAGTTCTTTAACAGTGACAGTACCTACATAATATAAGTAAGCTGTTAATGACATCAGTAGGATGCTTATCAGGCCTCGACATTTTTATAGACACAGCTAATATAGCTAGAACTGCTATCGATGGAAAGATCCCTGTCTAAGTCTCGGCATAAGTAGTATATATATATATACCTCTATCTACATTGTATATAATAGTTATCCAGCTAGTATTGAGATTTATTGTAGTTAATAGATGTACAACTCTCGTGATATGATTACATCTCACATGGTAGATAACATCCTTAATGGCATATTACATTTACCATGGTAATATTACATCTCTCACATTATAATACATCGATCTCACATAGTGTAATCTGTCTTGGTATAAAGTATATCTCATAGTATAAAACAGCTCTCATGGAATGATATTTCTCACATAGTGTAATGCATCTCATATACAATTAATGTAGTATAATACATATTTCATTGTTTAACACATCTTTCATGGCATATTGACTTGTCTCTCATGGTACAATACATCTCACATGTATATTACATCTCTCATGGTATAATACATCTCACATGTTTATTACATCTCATGGTATAATACATCTTACATGTATATTACATCTCACATATATATTACATCTCACATGTATATTACATCTCACATGTATATTACATCTCTCATGGTATAATACATCTCAAATGTTTATTACATCTCTCATGGTATAATACATCTCGCATGTATATTACATCTCACATGTATATTACATCTCTCATGTATAATACACCTCACATGTATATTACATCTCTCATGGTGTAATACATCTCACATGTATATTACATCTCTCATGGTATAATATACATCTCACATGTTTATTACATCTCTCACGGTACAATACATCTCGCATGTATATTACATCTCACATGTATATTACATCTCTCATGGTATATTACATCTCTCATGTATATTACATCTTTCATGGTGAAATACCTCTCACATGTACATTACATCTCTCATGGTATATAACATCTCACAAGTATATTACATCTCATGGTATAATACATCTCTCATGTATATTACATCTCTCATGGTATAATACATCTCTCATGGTACAATACATCTGTCATGATACAATACATCTATCATGGTACAATACATCTCGCATGGTAAAATATATCTCACATGTATATTACATCTCACATGTATATTACATCTCTCATGGTAAAATACATCTCTCATGTATATTACATCTCACATGTGTATAACATCTCTCATGGTACATGTATAATACATATCACATGTATATTTCATCTCACATGTATATTACATCTCTCATGATGCAATACATCTCACATGTATATTACATCTCTCATTGTTTAAAACATCTCATATGTATAATATATCTCATATGTATAATCATCTTGCATGCATATTACATCTCATGGTATAATACATCTTGCATGCATATTACATCTCTCATGGTATAATACATCTCACATGTATATTATATCTCTCATGGTAAAATACATCTCTCATGTATATTACATTTTACATGTATATAACATCTCTCATTGTATAATACATCTCAAATGTATATTACATTTCTCATGGTATAATAATCTCACAAGTATATTACATCTCTCATGTATAATACACCTCACATGTATAATACATCTCTCATGGTGTAATACATCTCACATGTATATTACATCTCTCATGGTAAAATACATCTCACATGTATAGTATATCTCTCATGGTAAAATACATCTCTCATGGTATAATACATCTCACATGTATATTACATCTCATGTATATTACATCTCACATGTATAGTATATCTCTCATGGTAAAATACATCTTACATATTTAAATGCAACAGGAGATACAAATTTCATGGCTGGCTGATCAGGATTTTAGCCCGATGGAATTTTTTGAACTCCAAAGGGAACACTCTTATTTCATTGAATTGAGCCACCTCAAGGTGACTATCAAATTACCCGAGTCCTGCAGTTCCACTACATTCCTCCCTCCTTCAACAAATTTTTCCAACCTGAAAACACACAAGACTCCATACCGCTGTCCATGGGTGTATTTTGTTGGGTGCCAAATGTAACAGTGGAGGAAAAATGCACTGCCAGACTGGGATTAGAACCTACGACCCTCCAACTTTAGATGAGCACTCAACAAATTGAGTTACCTGATCGCTGGTGAACTACCAAGTCCAGTTCCACTACATTAATATATCTCCCATGGCGTAATATACTAGAAACCCAAGTCATGTAACTGTACAAAGCTATATGTTATTTTGTGTTTGTGTAAACATCTGTCTATTGCAGACAACTGACTTACTTAGATGACCAGAAAAATACCAAAAGCATTTGTCTCATAGACAGCTGAATTTCTTTAATCCCTCCCTCTTGGCGTGCTGCATGGAATTTAGACTTTTGATATAAAAAAAGGAATGTCTGGAAAGGCAGACAGTAGGCCCAGATATTAGTGTTATGACAATGGTCGGACACACTAGGTGTCGGCTAGGGAGTATTACAGCACTTTGTACAGATCGTAAGTCTGTAACTTACATCCTAAAGGTTAAACATCTCATAAAGCCTAACTTTACTGTGTTGCATGCTTGACTTCCATTACCCATTGACTGAACACTGCTATTAGAGGAAGTTAGCATGAAAGCACTACCTGGGCTAGTGTTATTTTGTAAATTGTTTAACTTCAATTGTTAGTGGAATGGTTAGCTGCATGCATATATCTAATTCATTTAGAAGATTTTACAACATTTTTTGTCAGTCGAACTGTCGCAGTGATATTACATAGTTTACCAAAAAAAGCTTTCATCACAATTACAGCTTGGCTTTCCTCAGAGTTTCTATCCAATTAGTGTTTATCAAATGTCACAGTAGTATGAAAAATGGAAAGACAGTCATTCGATAATCAATCACATTCAAACATAACTTAATAAAAAAAAGTGTGTCCGTACTTTTTAAACGTCTGTCAACGTATGACGGGACATATTATGATGTGGCCTTGATGGCTGACAGGCTGGCAAGTTGGGTACAGCCATAGTAAAATGTCTTGCTTCTCCACCTGTTTTACCAAATTTGCTATAATTATTAATCTTGGATAGATATATTGTAATTGAGTCTGCATAGTGCCAACTATAATTATCAAGTTTAAGGCCTGACGTTTATTTTTGATACCAGACTTGATATCCAGAGCATACATGTACCTTCCTTGGCTTTTCACCTTTATTCACCAAACTAAATATTACTATCTTGTGAAGACAGAGTGTTGTATACTCAAGTCAGGTCTTGTGGTATAACATTGCTATCTTGTGAAGGCACAGCGTTGTATACTAAAGTCAGGTCTTGTGTTATAACATTACTATCTTCTGAAGGCAGAGTGCTGTATACTCAAGTCAGGGCTTGTGGTTTAACGTTACTACCTTGTGAAGTCACAGAGTTGTATACTCAAGTCAGGTCTTGTGGTATAACATTGCTATCTTGTGAAGACACAGCGTTGTATACTCAAGTCAGGACTTGTGTTATAACATTACTATCTGTTGAAGGCACAGCGTTGTATACTCAAGCCAGGGCTTGTGTTATAACATTACTATCTTGCGAAAGCAGAGAGCTGTATATTCAAGTCAGGTCTTGTGTTATAACCTTACTACCTTGTGAAGTCACAGTGTTGTATCCTCAAGTCAGGTCTTGTGTTATAACATTACTATCTTCTGAAGGCAGAGTGCTGTATACTCAAGTCAGGTCTTGTGTTATAACGTTACTACCTTGTGAAGTCACAGCGTTGTATACTCAAGTCAGGTCTTGTGGTATAACATTACTATCTTGTGAAGGCACAGTGTTGTATACTCAAGTCAGGTCTTGTGTTATAACATTACTATCTTGTGAAGGCACAGTGTTGTATACTCAAGTCAGGTCTTGTGTTATAACATTACTATCTTGTGAAGGCACAGTGTTGTATACTCAAGTCAGGTCTTGTGTTATAACATTACTATCTTGTGAAGGCACAGTGTTGTATACTCAAGTCAGGTCTTGTGTTATAACATTACTATCTTGTGAAGGCACAGTGTTGTATACTCAAGTCAGGTCTTGTGTTATAACATTACTATCTTGTGAAGGCACAGTGTTGTATACTCAAGTCAGGTCTTGTGTTATAACATTACTATCTTGTGAAGGCACAGTGTTGTATACTCAAGTCAGGTCTTGTGTTATAACATTACTATCTTGTGAAGGCACAGTGTTGTATACTCAAGTCAGGTCTTGTGTTATAACATTACTATCTTGTGAAGGCACAGTGTTGTATACTCAAGTCAGGTCTTGTGTTATAACATTACTATCTTGTGAAGGCACAGTGTTGTATACTCAAGTCAGGTCTTGTGTTATAACATTACTATCTTGTGAAGGCACAGTGTTGTATACTCAAGTCAGGTCTTGTGTTATAACATTACTATCTTGTGAAGGCACAGTGTTGTATACTCAAGTCAGGTCTTGTGTTATAACATTACTATCTTGTGAAAGCACAGTGTTGTATACTCAAGTCAGGTCTTGTGTTATAACGTTACTATCTTGTGAAGGCAGAGTGTTGTATACTCAAGTCAGGTCTTGTGTTATAACGTTACTATCTTGTGAAAGCACAGTGTTGTATACTCAAGTCAGGTCTTAATTGTGTTATATCATTACTATCTTGTGAAGGCACAGTGCTGTATACTCAAGTCAGGTCTTGTGTTATAACATTACTATCTTGTGAAGGCAGAGTGCAGTATACTCAAGTCAGGTCTTGTGTGATAACATTACTATCTTGTGAAGGCACAGTGTTGTATACTCAAGTCAGGTCTTGTGTCCCACAATACACAGAGTTATTGCTCTTTGTTCATTTTGCTATCATTGTTTTTCAAGAAAATTCATCAATTTGCTTGTTACTTCGCCTACATGCACACTAAATTGCTAATATTACCTCTCTATCTTTGAAACGTCTTGGTCTCACACCTCTGTTTACACAAAAATGTGATTCTCATGTTCATTTTTGAACATATTCTTATTTAAGTATGATTAGAGTATGGTTAAAAGGGGAGACAATCCCTATACTGGAGTTGGGTGGAATCTGCACATAATCTCATGAGCTTGCAGGCACTTATCCTCAATTCTGATTTGTTCATTCAAATATTACTATAAATAATCACATCACATGGGGGAGACACTAATTCTACTGTTTTGTACTTATGATGGATACTCGTACATTACACATTATGGAAAACCTCTCTATTTGACCACAAGTATTACATAAATATAAACAAAGCGAAACTCTCTATGGTAATGCATCCCCTCCTAAACATTCCACCAGCATGTCAGCTAGTCCAGTTAAAATGTCCACAAGTATGCCAGCTAGTCCAATTAAAATGTCCACAAGTATGCCAGCTAGTCCAGTTAAAATGTCCACCAGCATGTCAGCTAGTCCAGTTAAAATGTCCACAAGTATGTCAGCTAGTCCAGTTAAAATGTCCACCAGTATGCCAGCTAGTCCAGGTAAAATGTCCACAAGCATGCCAGCTAGTCCAGTTAAAATGTCCTCCAGCATGTAAGCTAGTCCAGTTAAAATGTCCACCAGCATGTCAGCTAGTCCAGTTAAAATGTCCACCAGCATGTAAGCTAGTCCAGTTAAAATGTCCCCCAGCATGCCAGCTAGTCCAGTTGAAATGTCCACCAGCACAGTCAGGCTAAAATGTCTACCAGCACGCCAGCTAGTCCAGTTAAAATGTCCACAAGCATGCCAGCTCGTCCAGTTAAAATGTCCTCCAGCATGTAAGCTAGCCCAGTTAAAATGTCCACCAGCATGTCAGCTAGTTCAGTTAAAATGTCCACCAGCATGTCAGCTAGTTCAGTTAAAATGTCCACTAGCACAGTCAGGTTAAAATGTCCACCAGCACGCCAGCTAGTCAAGTTAAAAATGTCCGCCAGCACACAGTCAGGTTAAAATGTCTTCCAGCAAGTCAGCTAGTCCAGTTAAAATGTCCACCAGCACAGTGAAGTTAAAAATGTCCGCCAGCATGCCAGCTAGTCCAGTTGAAATGTCCACCAGCACAGTCAGGTTAAAATGTCTACCAGCAAGTCAGCTAGTCCAGTTAAAATGTCCACCATCACAGTGAAGTTAAAAATGTCCGCCAGCATGCCAGCTAGTCCAGTTGAAATGTCCCCCAGCACAGTCAGGTTAAAATGTCCACCAGCACGCCAGCTAGTCTAGTTAACATTTCCACCAGCACAGTCAGGTTTAAATGTCCACCAGCACGTCAGCTAGTCAAGTTAAAATGTCCACCAGCACAGTCAGGTTAAAATGTCTACCAGCAAGTCAGCTAGTCTAGTTAAAATTTCCACCAGCATAGTCAGGTTAAAATATCCACCAGCAGTCAGGTTTAGATGTCCACCAGCACGTCAGCTAGTCCAGTTAAAATGTCCACCAGCATGCCAGCTAGTCCAGTTAAAATGTCCACCAGCATGTCAGCTAGTTCAGTTAAAATGTCCACCAGCATGTCAGCTAGTCCAGTTAAAATGTTCACCAGCATGTCAGCTAGTTCAGTTAAAATGTCCACTAGCACAGTCAGGTTAAAATGTCCACCAGCACAGTCAGGTTAAAATGTCCACCAGCATGCCAGCTAGTCAAGTTAAAAATGTCCACCAGCACACAGTCAGGTTAAAATGTCTACCAGCAAGTCAGCTAGTCCAGTTAAAATGTCCACCAGCACAGTCAGGTTAAAATGTCCACCAGCATGCCAGCTAGTCAAGTTAAAAATGTCCACCAGCACACAGTCAGGTTAAAATGTCTACCAGCAAGTCAGCTAGTCCAGTTAAAATGTCCACCAGCACAGTCAGGTTAAAATGTCCACCAGCATGCCAGCTAGTCAAGTTAAAAATGTCCACCAGCACACAGTCAGGTTAAAATGTTTACCAGCAAGTCAGCTAGTCCAGTTAAAATGTCCACCAGCACAGTCAAGTTAAAAATGTCCACCAGCATGCCAGCTAGTCCAGTTGAAATGTCCACCAGCACAGTCAGGTTAAAATGTCTACCAGCACGCCAGCTAGTCCAGTTAAAATGTCTTCCAGCATATAGTCAGGTTAAAATGTCCACCAGCACAGTCAGGTTTAAAGGTCCACCAGCACAGTCAGGTTAAAATGTCCACCAGCACGCCAGCTAGTCTAGTTAAAATTTCCACCAGCATAGTCAGGTTTAAATGTCCACCAGCACGTCAGCTAGTCCAGTTAAAATGTCCACCAGCACAGTCAGGTTAAAATGTCTACCAGCAAGTCAGCTAGTCTAGTTAAAATTTCCACCAGCATAGTCAGGTTAAAATATCCACCAGCAGTCAGGTTTAAATGTCCACCAGCACGTCAGCTAGTCCAGTTTAAATGTCCACCAGCATGCCAGTTAGTCCAGTTAAAATGTCCACCAGCAAATATCTTTTCATGGAAACCAAAGTGCCTAGGATTTCTTATGATACCTTATTACTCAATGTTACTTGAATCACAGTAGTGATAAAATAACGCTTGTAAAGAAGTTGTTATATGTCATAAGGGGGCAGTTATGCTGATTTCAAATGTTGTGTAATGATTGTGTATTGACCAGAAATGATAACCCTGAGGGACTATATAGAGAGGAAACTTCACTTCATACTAATACCTTAAATTATAAATGTTGCTGTATTGTAGGTGCCAGTTTGACTACATAGAGATCCACTATGTGAATGATGAGGGCTTCAAGTCAGAAGTGGGTCGCTTCTGTGGCACTGACACACCTGAAGAATTTGTGTCATTACAACCCAAAATGGAAATTGTCTTCAAGTCGGACTCCACCAAGGAGCAAAATGGCTTCATAGCTCACTATGAGTTTCTGGGCGACAGTAAGTACATTTGATGACTACCGTCTATGAGTTTCTGGGCGACAGTAAGTTCATTTGATGACTACCGTCTATAAGTTTCTGGGCGACAGTAAGTTCATTTGATGACTACCTTCTATGAGTTTCTGGGCGACAGTAAGTTCATTTGATGACTACCATCTATGAGTTTCTGGGCGACAGTAAGTACATTTGATGAATACCGTCTATGAGTTTCTGGGCGACAGTAAGTTCATTTGATGACTACCTTCTATGAGTTTCTGGGCGACAGTAAGTACATTTGACGACTACCTTCTATGAGGTTCTGGGCGACAGTAAGTACATTTGACAACTACCTTCTATGCGTTTCTGGGCGACAGAAAGTACATTTGACGACTAGCTTCTATGAGTTTCTGGGCGACAGTAAGTACATTTGACAACTACCTTCTATGAGTTTCTGGGCGACAGAAAGTACATTTGACGACTAGCTTCTATGAGTTTCTGGGCGACAGTAAGTACATTTGACGACTATCTTCTATGAGTTTCTGGGCAACAGTAAGTTCATTTGACGACTAGCTTCTATGAGTTTCTGGGCGACAGTAAGTTCATTTGATGACTACCGTCTATGAGTTTCTGGTTGACAGTAAGAACATTTGATGACTACGTTCTATGAGTTTCTGGGCGAAAGTAAGTACATTTGATGACTACGTTCTATGAGTTTCTGGGCGACAGTAAGTACATTTGATGACTACCTTCTATGAGTTTCTGGGCTACAGTAAGTACATTTGATGACTGGGCTTCTATGAGTTTCTGGGCGACAGTAAGTACATTTGATGACTACGTTCTATGAGTTTCTGGGCGACAGTAAGTACATTTGACGACTAGCTTCTATGAGTTTCTGGGCGACAGTAAGTACAGTTGATGACTGCCTTCTATGAGTTTCTGGGTGACAGTAAGTACATTTGACGACTATCTTCTATGAGTTTCTGGGCGACAGTAAGTACATTTGATGACTGCCTTCTATGAGTTTCTGGGCGACAGTAAGTACATTTGACGACTACCTTCTATGAGTTTCTGGGCGACAGTAAGTTCATTTGATGACTATCTTCTATGAGTTTCTGGGCGACATTAAGTACATTTGACGACTAGCTTCTATGAGTTTCTGGGCGACAGTAAGTACATTTGACGACTAGCTTCTGTGAGTTTCTGGGCGACAGTAAGTACATTTGACGACTAGCTTCTGTGAGTTTCTGGGCGACAGTAAGTACATTTGACGACTAGCTTTTATGAGTTTCTGGGCGACAGTAAGTACATTTGACGACTAGCTTTTATGAGTTTCTGGGCGACAGTAAGTACATTTGACGTCTAACTTCTATGAGTTTCTGGGCGACAGTAAGTTCATTTGATGACTAACTTCTATGAGTTTCTGGGCGACATTAAGTACATTTGACGACTAGATTCTATGAGTTTCTGGGCGACAGTAAGTACATTTGATGACTGCGTTCTATGAGTTTCTGGGCGACAGTAAGTACATTTGATGACTGCGTTCTATGAGTTTCTGGGCGACAGTAAGTACATTTGAAGACTACCTTCTAGGGGATTCTGGGCGACAGTAAGTTCATTTGATGACTATATTCTATGAGTTTCTGGGCGACATTAAGTACATTTGACGACTAGATTCTATGAGTTTCTGGGCGACAGTAAGTACATTTGAAGACTAGCTTCTTCGAGTTTCTGGGCGACAGTAGGTACATTTTACGACTAGCTTCTATGAGTTTCTGGACAACAGTAAGTACATTTGACGACTAGCTTCTATGTGTTTCTGGGCGACAGTAAGTACATTTGACGACTAGCTTTTATGAGTTTCTGGGCGACAGTAAGTACATTTGAAGACTACCTTCTAGGGGATTCTGGGCGACAGTAAGTTCATTTGATGACTATATTCTATGAGTTTCTGGGCGACATTAAGTACATTTGACGACTGGCTTCTATGAGTTTCTGGGCGACAGTAAGTACATTTTACGACTAGCTTTTATGAGTTTCTGGGCGACAGTAAGTACATTTGAAGACTAGCTTCTTCGAGTTTCTGGGCGACAGTAGGTACATTTTACGACTAGCTTCTATGAGTTTCTGGACAACAGTAAGTACATTTGACGACTAGCTTCTATGTGTTTCTGGGCGACAGTAAGTACATTTGACGACTAGCTTCTATGAGTTTCTAGACAACAATAAGTACATTTGACGACTAGCTTCTATGAGTTTCTGGGCGACAGTAAGTACATTTGAAGACTAGCTTCTTCGAGTTTCTGGGCGACAGTAGGTACATTTTACGACTAGCTTCTATGAGTTTCTGGGTGACAGTAAGTACATTTGATGACTACCTTCTATGACATTCTGGGCGACATTAATAACATTTGACAACTAGGTTCTATGAGTTTCTAGACAACAGTAAGTACATTTGACGACTAGCTTCTATGAGTTTCTAGACAACAGTAATTACATTTGATGACTACCTTCTATGATTTTCTGGACAACAATAAGTATATTTGACGACTAGCTTCTATGAGTTTCTGGGCGACAGTAAGTACATTTGACGACTAGCTTCTATGAGTTTCTGTGCGACAGTAAGTACATTTGACGACTAGCTTCTATGAGTTTCTGGGTGACAGTGATTACTTTTGACGACTACCTTCTATGAGTTTCTGGGTGACAGTAATCACATTTGACGACTACCTTCTATGAGTTTCTGGGCGACAGTAAGTACATTTGACGACTAACATCTGGTTGTTCACACTATTTGATAGAGTTGATATTTCTTTGCTTTACATAGCTGTATTTCAGCTGATTTAGTTTAGTGGATATTATCAATTAAACTAAGATTGATGTTGTATGTATTGGTTAGACATACATTGTACATGGACAGGTTGTAGACTTATATCTGACCCTATACATGTGTACCTGATGTTTTTGATTAAACACAGGAGCCTCAGACAATGAAAGCTATATGCTAAGTAATGTGAAGGGATTATGCAAAAAAATTGAAGCCTTCATGTTTATTTGGATCGCTGATGGTGGGTATAATGACATAGATTGGACATATTGGACAAAGACCTGGGAACACGTATCTGGTAGAAGGCAGACAAAGAAGGAAATGATTAAACTTGATATGGCATAGAAGATTCTTATCTTTCCACACTTCCAGCCATAAGTCATGTGTATGTCTGGCTAGTTACCAACAACAATGACACCTGACAGGAATCTCAGATAAACGTAAATCAGTAAAGAACGTGACATTTATACTCAGGTTTTAGATCCCAGATGTAACATACAAAAGAATGATAGATAAAAACCTACAGAGCAGTATTTCAGCATTGAAGTGTAAATGCCAACTGGGACACAACAAAATCCACTAGCACTTCATGTTGGATATGTCACATTGCATTTGGCATAAACCTGTTCAATACTTACCGGGTGTCTTTCCCAGCTTATGCCATGGTGCGGCGTCCATCGTCTGTCCTTCTGTCGTCCGTCTGGCATCAACTTTTTACTTTAAACAACTTCTTCTCAATTGTCAAGAGGCCTAGGGTAATGGTATTTGGCCAGTAGCATGCTGGGAGGAAGGAATACCAAGGTTGTTCAAATGAATGACCTTCGCCAATTTTAAAGGTCACATGGGTCAAATATGTTAAAATCTTAAACAACTTCTTTTGAATAACCAGAAGGCCCAGGATGATAATATTTGGCTAATCACATACTGACATGAAAGGCTACTGAGTTGTTCAAATAAATGACCTCGATTTATATTCAAGGTCATGGGGGTCAATTGTTTTAAAAAACTTACAAACAAAGTGATAGGGATCAAATATGTTCAAAATCTTTAATCAACTTCTTCTGAGTAACCATGAGGCCCAGATTATCAATATTTGGCCAGTCGCTATTGCTTGGATGAAGGGCTATCATGATTTTTCATTTGAATGACCTTGACCCACTTTCAAAGTCACATTTGGTCAAATATGTATAAATCTTCAAATATCCTAATCTCAAAAAGCAAAATGTCTGGGTTGGTGGTATTTGGCAGTTGCATCCCGAGATGAAGGGTTATAAAGTTTGTTCAATGTAATTACCTTGTTCGATTTTTAAGGTCACAAGGGTCAAATGTTTTTAAATCTTTAAACAGGTTCTTTTGAATAAATTATTGTCATCAATACTAATATTTTGCATTCAGATTTTTTTTAGATCACTTTGAAGGTTATAAGTGTGAGATTAATATACCAACAGGTGAGCGATGCAGGCCAATTGGGCCTCTTGTTAATATCTTATTATCCTTTGGGTGTACTAGGATACTACGAAGCGGTTTGTGGGGCTTCATGGCTGTCATGCCATGACCGCGATATATCCTCTGGATGGTTTCGGATATATCTTTTATATACAGGATGACCACCTGACCTTTGGTTGTGTTCTTATCCTTGTTGGCCTCTGCTTGTTCTTCTCCTTACTTTGACACTGTTTTTGTACCCAATTTCTTAGGGCCCATTCTGGATATGCACAAGTTTTCATTGCCCTAGCGATGTGACTCTGCTCTTGTATTTTGTCCTGTTGTTCTGTGACTATTGTATCACATCTGTTGAGCAACATGCATAGGACGCCTAACTTCTGGTACAAAGGATGGTGAGATTTGAAGTTCAGGTATTGGTCTGTATGGGTCTTTTTTCTATAGACCAATACCTACATAGTTCCATCTTCTTTTTTTTACCAGTAGAGTGTCTAGGAAGGGCATTATACAGTTGTTGTTTTTCTCGCATGCAAATTTGATGTTGTTAGTGGCATCTGTGGTGTTCTAAATCGAGATAAGGGGGCTTATAGACTCTCGCACATCTATGACCAAGTGTTAAACAAAACGTAGCTGAATTGAGTCATTTCAGTATATATATAACAACAAATTGTACCTATATGCTTACAGTGTAGCCGAATCGACATCGATCAGTGGACATTTTTTACACCTTTGTGTACATACGCTTCACTGGTCATTTGTCTGATGAAGGTGACAGAGTACATACGTTACTAGTCATCGAAACGTCACATATAAATACGTATTGGTTGTGCTACATGAATCTTTTCACAATCCATACTTACCAACCTGAAGAAAATGTTTCGAAAAGAAACCTACAGAAATCTACGATACAAACCTACAGAAAGTTACAGAACAAACCCATCAGTTAGTCTGATACACAACAAACCTAGAGGAAGTTACAGAACAAACCCAACAGTCAGTCTGATACACAACAAAGCTACAGAAAGTTACAGAACAAGCCCATCAGTCAGTCTGATAAACAACAAACCTACAGAAAGCTACAGAACAAACCCATCAGTTAGTCTGATACACAACAAACCTCCAGAAAGTTACAGAACAAATTACCCATCATTCAGTCTGATACACAACAAACCTACGGAAAGTTACCGAACAAACCCCTCAGTCAGTCTGATACACAAAAAACCTGCAGAAAGTTACAGAACAAATTACCCATCATTCAGTATGATACACAACAAACCTACTGGTCATTTGTCTGATGAAGGTGACAAAGTACATACGTTACTAGTCATCGAAACGTCACATATAAATACGTATTGGTTGTGCTACATGCATCTTTTCACAATCCATACGTACCAACCTGAAGAAAATGTTTCGAAAATAAACCTACAGAAATCTACGATGCAAACCTACAGAAAGTTACCGAACAAACCCATCAGTCAGTCAGATACACAACAAACCTACAGAAGGTTACAGAACAAACCCATCAGTTAGTCTGATACACAACAAACCTCCAGAAAGTTACAGAACAAATTACCCATCATTCAGTCTGATACACAACAAACCTACAGAAAGGTACAGAACAAACCCATCAGTTAGTCTGATACACAACAAACCGACAGAAAGTTACAGAACAAGCCCATCAGTCAGTCTGATAAACAACAAACCTACAGAAAGATACAGAACAAACCCATCAGTCAGTCAGATACACAACAAACCTACAGAAGGTTACAGAACAAACCCATCAGCCAGTCTGATACACAACAAAGCTACAGAAAGTTACAGAACAAGCCCATCAGTCAGTCTGATAAACAACAAACCTACAGAAAGCTACAGAACAAACCCATCAGTCAGTCGGATACACAACAAACCTACAGAATGTTACAGAACAAACCCATCAGTCAGTCTGATAAACAACAAACCTACAGAAAGTTACCGAACAAACCCATCAGTCAGTCAGATACACAACAAACCTACAGAATGTTACAGAACAAACCCATCAGTTAGTCTGATACACAACAAACCGACAGAAAGTTACAGAACAAATTACCCATCATTCAGTCTGATACACAACAAAGCTACAGAAAGTTACAGAACAAGCCCATCAGTCAGTCTGATAAACAACAAACCTACAGAAAGTTACCGAACAAACCCATCAGTCAGTCAGATACACAACAAACCTACAGAAAGATACAGAACAAACCCATCAGCCAGTCTGATACACAACAAACCTACCGAAAGTTACAGAACAAACCCAGCAGTCAGTCTGATACACAAAAAACCTGCAGAAAGTTACAGAACAAATTACCCATCATTCAGTCTGATACACAACAAACCTACAGAATGTTACAGAACAAACCCATCAGTAAACGTCACATATAAATACGTATTGGTTGTTCTACAGGAATCTTTTCACAATCCATTCTTACCAACCTGAAGAAAATGTTTCGAAAAGAAACCTACAGAAATCTACGATCCAACCCTACAGAAAGTTCCAGACCAAACTCATCAGTCACTCTGATACACAACAACCCTACAGAAAGTTACAGAACAGACCCATCAGTCAGTCTGATCCACAACAAACCTACAGAAAGATACAGAACAAACCCATCAGTCAGTCTGATAAACAACAAACCTACAGAAAGCTACAGAACAAACCCATCAGCCAGTCTGATACACAACAAAGCTACAGAAAGTTACAGAACAGACCCATCAGTCAGTCTGATCCACAACAAACCTACAGAAAGGTACAGAACAAACCCATCAGTCAGTCAGATACACAACAAACCTACAGAAAGCTACAGAACAAACCCATCAGCCAGTCTGATACACAACAAACCTACGGAAAGTTACCGAACAAACCCATCAGTCAGTCGGATACACAACAAACCTACAGAATGTTACAGAACAAACCCATCAGCCAGTCTGATACACAACAAACCTAGAGGAAGTTACAGAACAAACCCAGCAGTCAGTCTGATACACAAAAAACCTGCAGAAAGTTACAGAACAAATTACCCATCATTCAGTATGATACACAACAAACCTACAGAAGGTTACAGAACAAACCCATCAGTTAGTCTGATACACAACAAACCTAGAGGAAGTTACAGAACAAACCCAGCAGTCAGTCTGATACACAAAAAACCTGCAGAAAGTTACAGAACAAATTACCCATCATTCAGTCTGATACACAACAAAGCTACAGAAAGTTACAGAACACACCCACCAGTCAGTCTGATACACAAAAAACCTGCAGAAAGTTACAGAACAAATTACCCATCATTCAGTATGATACACAACAAACCTACTGGTCATTTGTCTGATGAAGGGGACAGAGGACATACGTTACTAGTCATCGAAACGTCACATATAAATACGTATTGGTTGTTCTACAGGAATCTTTTCACAATCCATTCTTACCAACCTGAAGAAAATGTTTCGAAAATAAACCTACAGAAATCTACGATCCAAACCTACAGAAAGTTACCGAACAAACCCCTCAGTCAGTCTGATACACAACAAACCTACAGAAAGCTTTAACATGTACTGTACTGACATAATAAGCACTCTGGAAGCTTACAAATTTGGGATAAATAGAATGATAGAAACTGATTCAAACTTAGCCAAAGCCAAAATTAGAGGCACATCATTTTAAGTAAGATGCTAAATAGTTCATAATGCAAAACAATTAGGCACTCTGTCCAAGATAGGGGGCAGTTATTACATTGACTGGTAAATAGGATTTAAAACCAATTGGCATATACCCGGTAAGTGCATTCACAGATGAATAAGATTTATATAATATATATTCCATATCAGTGCGGACATCAACAGAAACTGAACCATGCCAGTGTTTTGATTAAGAAAGAGCTACAACCGTCTACCAGAGTTGTTGGTTAATGAGGTAATTAAACTGTAGACCATGCAGGCCTTCCTTGCTTGGATTAGTAATTGTCTTTTCCAAGAAATTCTCGCTGACCTCCATTTTGTAAATGGGTATTGGATGTTGATCCTCCTGGAAAGTGAGATGTGGGTCTAGATAGTACGGGGATCAATGGCTTCCTAGACACAACGATTCCAGCAACGATTGACCAACACCCACAGGTCCAAAACCTGCTACACCAACCAACAAAACTCCATTTCCTTCCTTCAGACTGCTTATACACAGAGACTGATGTATTGTTTGTGCAGTCAGCTTTTTGCAAAACCCTGAGTTTCACGTCCATTAATACTTAGAGCTATGTTAACATCGGTATACATTGTATGTTGCTGTCTGACTATCCTAGGGAACAGCACTATGGTCAAAGTTTACATGATATCTGTTTTCTTTAATAGATTAAACATCCACAGTACTGGCAGTGTGTCAGGTATCTTAGAGCTTGAATGAAATACAAAATGCTAAAAATGAATTACAGAAAGATGGTTCTGGATGAAGAGGTTTAAGTTTTATATCAGTGTTGCTAATTTTTCCATTCAGAGAGGGATGAAATATTTTTAGAAACAATTTTGCCAAGATTAAAATGAGAGTTGATATACATGTTTGTA
Organism: Mizuhopecten yessoensis; assembly: GCF_002113885.1. Lineage (NCBI taxonomy): Eukaryota > Metazoa > Mollusca > Bivalvia > Pectinida > Pectinidae > Mizuhopecten > Mizuhopecten yessoensis. Next base: position 304,978 of record NW_018406955.1, on the reverse strand, counting down.
TCTAATAAACAAGATGCCCAATGGGCCTGCATCGCTCACCTGGTATAAATCTCACACTTGTAACCTTAAAAGTGATCTAAAATAAAGCTACAGGCAAAATTAAATATCAATATTTATGATTAGAATTCATTCAAAAGAACCTGTTATTTTCTTTTTAAACATTTCACCCCTGTGATTGAAAGTCGAACAAAGTCATTATGTTGAACAAGTTTTATAGCCTTTCATCTCAGGATGCAACTTGCAAGGTATCAACATCCTGGGACCCATGGTTATTCAGAAGAGGTCCTTTAAAGATTTTAAACAAATTTGACCCCTGTGACCTTGAATATAAGTCAAAGTCATTCACTTTAACAAACATATATAATAGTCCTTGATCCCAGCATGCTACTGACTATATATAAACATCCTGAGCCTTTTGGTTATTCAAAACAAGTTTTTTTTTTTTAATATTTTGAACATATTTGCTCCTTGTGACCTTGAATATGATTCAAGGTCATACATTTATACAAACTTGGTAGCCCTTGATCGTAGTATACTACTGACTAAATATCATCACTCTGGGCATTTTTGGTTATTCAGAAAAAGTTGTTTGAAGTTTTTAACATATTTGACCCCTGTGACCTTGAATATCGGTGAAGGTCATTCATTTGAACAAACATTGTAGTCCTTCATCTCAGAATGCTAATGGCAAAATATCATCACCCTGTGCATTTTGGTTATTCAAAAGAAGTTGTTTAATGTTTTTAACATAATTGACCCCTGTGACCTTCAATGTGTGTGAAGGTCATCCATTTGAAACAAACTTTGTAGCCCTTTATCTCAGCATGCTACTGGCCAAATATCATCACCCCAGGCCTTTTGCTTATTCAGAAGAAATTGTTTAAAGGTTTTTTTAAGACAATTGACCCCTGTGACCTTGAATATAATTGAAGGTCATTCATTTGAACAAACCTGGTAGCCCTTCACCCAAGAATGCTACTGGCCAAATATCATTTCCCTGGGCGTTTTGGTTATTGAGAAGAAGTTGTTTAAAGTTTTAAACATAATTGACCCCTGTAACCTTGAATATGGGTGAAGGTCATTCATTTGAACAAACTGTGTAGCCCTTCATCTCAGCATGCTACTGGCCAAATATCATCACCCTGGGCATTTCGATTATTCAGAAGAAGTTGTTTAAAGGTTTTTTAAGACAATTGACCCCTGTGACCTAGAATATAATTGAAGGTCATTCATTTGAACTAACCTGGTAGCCCTTCACCCAAGAATGCTACTGGCCAAATATCATTTCCCTGGGCGTTTCGGTTATTGAGAAGAAGTTGTTTAAAGTTTTTAACATATTTGACCCCTGTGACCTTGAATTTGTGTGAAGGTCATCCATTTGAACAAACTTTTTATCCCTTCATCTCAGCATGCTACTGGCCAAATATCATCACCCTGGGCATTTCGATTATTCAGAAGAAGTTGTTTAAAGGTTTTTTAAGACAATTGACCCCTGTGACCTTGAACATAATTGAAGGTCATTCATTTGAACAAACTTGGTAGCCCTTCATCCCAGCATGCTACTGGCCAAATATCATCACCCTGTGCATTTTGGTTATTAAGAAGAAGTTGTTTAATGTTTTACACATATTTGACCCCTGTGACCTTGAAAGTGGGTGAAGGTCATTAATATTAACAAACTTTGTAGCCCTTCATCCCAGTTTCCTTTTGGCCAAATATCATCACCCTAGGCCTTTTGGTTAATAAGAAGAAGTCGTTTAAAGTAAAAAATTGACGCCGGACAGACGGCCAACGCATGAACGGACGCCGGACGCCGCGCCACAGCATAAGCTCACTTGGCACTTCGTGCCAGGTGAGCTAAAAAGAATAATATATATATATGGCTAAAGTGAACAATGTCAACAGTAAAAATGTGATATGAAAACTTAGAAAAATTAGATTAAAAAGATGTAAAAATTGGGATAATTGATTTTTAATATTACATCCACAATCTTTACAATCAAGAAACCTAATTTAGTGGGATTGTAATAACTAATAACTCACAGAAAAATGCAATTACCAAACCAAAATGTATAACATTCAATGTCTAGATAGATGTCCATGGTGATAGATCCAGTCCAGATCTGTTACATGACACGATTTCATTCCTCCTTCAGATAGTCTTTGATCCTTAACACCCTTATCACTTTCCATAGCTGTTTATATTTGGGTGCCAAATGTAAGAGGAAACAATAAAGGTATGGCCATGCCATGATTCCACTGCCACCTCTAAACTCCAGGTTGTTGCTGTTATCTAGCTGGGTTACCAAGTCACCATCATTTGACCCGTTACAGTTCCTCTTCAAGTAATTTAAGCCAAGGTTCATGACAGGGTAGGATCAAATTTCCTAATAATACAATTGAGGCATACAGTTGAAATGTAAAACAATGAAATATGTTTGACTCAAGCATTGGTTTGTTTTGTAGAAGGTCACTTTTAAATGTTGCTCTTTTTCAGACTGGCAACCCTTCGGCCCCTCCACTATAGGGTGTGGTCCCGGGTACCTAACAGGCAGTGGCGGGCTGATCATATCACCAAACTATCCCGCACTCTTTCCGACCTTAAGCCGGTGTTCATGGATCATCAAGGTCAAAGACACACAGAAGATCCTGCTCCAGATTGTTGACATGGAAATCTCCAGCAGTAGTAGGTTCTTTTGTGTTGTTTAAATAGAAACAAACGGACAAATTTACATTACACAATTGATGCATAACAGAAAAGATGTTTATTGGATGCTAAGTAAAAATAGAAAATAGTTGATCATAATGTAGAAATGCAGTACAGAAAAACCAACCTTGAGAAACTTTATAAACATTAGAAATTTGTGTTTAGTTTACTTAATTAATGAGATTCTAAATATAGTTGTAGAGACTCTACTTGAAAATTGGTATTGCTTAGGTGTCAAACGGTTTATGATGAAGTTTAGTTTAACGATATAACTTGTGTTTCACTACAATGCTGATCCTTGTTGTATTTCAGCTCACCCCTTTAGTAAGTCTGGAGGATTAGACTCTTTAAAATTGTATCATTTTCAAATTGGGGAAAATACCATATCAGCTCTGTTCTAATATGCGTATTGCTTCTGCAGAAACGCATGCTGCCATGGCACGCATATCGCATGTCATTTAATTAGTACTCTGCGTACGTTTAGACTCTGCACTAGTGTCTAATTTTAAACCTGATTGGGAAATACTTGAGTAAAAGTCGATCTGATGAACTACACTCTGTCACCATGCTTATATTTGGGACACAGTCAACTCTTTTAGGTGTTTTAATTTTGGTATCTGACATTTCATAGACACTTGTTTTGGGGGAGGGTGTTGACATTTGCCAGGTTTAGGGTATGTGGCTATATTCGGAAATTTGATCATTAGACGGAAAGGTTCCATTTGGAGATGTGTTTGTAATGGTGGCGGTTACTTGTTATATCCCCTCATTAACTTCATTGTCAATGTCAGTGTGTCCAACTCTGTGCTACTTTAGGAGGAAATACCATAAATGAACAAATAAACTTGTGTAAAGGTTTGATTGCTGCTGTTACCATATCCCATCCAATGATTTCACCCTTACTATTCTACATGATAGACTGATAATTTTTGTACAAGGTAATAAATAAAGGCTTAGTTTGTTTTGAACACAAACAGGACTTTTAAATTGAAAACAAACTTAGCATTTATTATTCATACCAAACTGATGAATCTTATTCTGAAGGTAATATATATTACATAAAGCACAGGGAAATACAAATCTTCTTGGTGCAATCATATTTTTCCAGTTTTTGTCACCAAAGATTAAAGTAATATAATAATGACTTCACTACAAAATGATCTGAGAATCAGATATGTGCAGTGGNGGGGGGGGGGGGGGGGGGGGGGGGGGGGGGGGGGGGGGAGTTAAGGAATACTTACTGATTGGGGTTATACAATACTGACTTATAATTACAGAGAGGTGATAGTAACTAATATTTGAAGAAGTGTAAAATAATTATTTTTCACAGACATTCTTTACATATTATCATATTGTATAAAATCCATTTGCAAAAGATTTGGTGATAATTACAAATTCTAAACACTGATAACAATTTTTGCATGTAACGTTGAATTTTAAATAAGTATTTGGATATTTAAAGCATGCTCATTCAACCCTTTCTTATTATCATCAAGCCCTTTATAACTGTTTATTTGTTTAAATCTTGAACAAAAGATTGACAGTGTGAGTAATGCTGTGTGGTATGGATACTCCTCACTGGGACCATGGTACTTTTCTCCTTGTTATTTATGATACTTTGCAGGTTGAGGTGACATACAAATGTATTTGGAGCACTATATAGTATATCCTGGTACAGAGTCCTCCTCTAACCATCACAGACTACAATGTTTTTGGAGCACTATATAGTATATCCTGGTACAGAGCCCTCCTCTAACCATCACAGACTACAATGTATTTGGAGCACTATATAGTATATCCTGGTACAGAGTCCTCCTCTAACCATCACAGACTACAATGTATTTGGAGCACTATATAGTATATCCTGGTACAGAGCCCTCCTCTAACCATCACAGACTACAATGTATTTGGAGCACTATATAGTATATCCTGGTACAGAGTCCTCCTCTAACCATCACAGACTACAATGTATTTGGAGCACTATATAGTATATCCTGGTACAGAGTCCTCCTCTAACCATCACAGACTACAATGTATTTGGAGCACTATATAGTATATCCTGGTACAGAGCCCTCCTCTAACCATCACAGACTACAATGTATTTGGAGCACTATATAGTATATCCTGGTACAGAGTCCTCCTCTAACCATCACAGACTACAATGTATTTGGAGCACTATATAGTATATCCTGGTACAGAGTCCTCCTCTAACCATCACAGACTACAATGTATTTGGAGCACTATATAGTATATCCTGGTACAGAGTCCTCCTCTAACCATCACAGACTACAATGTATTTGGAGCACTATATAGTATATCCTGGTACAGAGTCCTCCTCTAACCATCACAGACTACAATGTATTTGGAGCACTATATAGTATATCCTGGTACAGAGCCCTCCTCTAACCATCACAGACTACAATGTATTTGGAGCACTATATAGTATATCCTGGTACAGAGTCCTCCTCTAACCATCACAGACTACAATGTATTTGGAGCACTATATAGTATATCCTGGTACAGAGCCCTCCTCTAACCATCACAGACTACAATGTATTTGGAGCACTATATAGTATATCCTGGTACAGAGTCCTCCTCTAACCATCACAGACTACAATGTATTTGGAGCACTATATAGTATATCCTGGTACAGAGTCCTCCTCTAACCATCACAGACTACAATGTATTTGGAGCACTATATAGTATATCCTGGTACAGAGTCCTCCTCTAACCATCACAGACTACAATGTATTTGGAGCACTATATAGTATATCCTGGTACAGAGTCCTCCTCTAACCATCACAGACTACAATGTATTTGGAGCACTATATAGTATATCCTGGTACAGAGCCCTCCTCTAACCATCACAGACTACAATGTATTTGGAGCACTATATAGTATATCCTGGTACAGAGTCCTCCTCTAACCATCACAGACTACAATGTATTTGGAGCACTATATAGTATATCCTGGTACAGAGCCCTCCTCTAACCATCACAGACTACAATGTATTTGGAGCACTATATAGTATATCCTGGTACAGAGTCCTCCTCTAACCATCACAGACTACAATGTATTTGGAGCACTATATAGTATATCCTGGTACAGAGTCCTCCTCTAACCATCACAGACTACAATGTATTTGGAGCACTATATAGTATATCCTGGTACAGAGTCCTCCTCTAACCATCACAGACTACAATCACTCATTGATAACCTTTTAGTCAGCTAGAAAATTAGGATTATTTTTATACGGCTTTTTTTAGTCTTCCCTATTCTATAGATACATCGATCACCATTTTGTTAAGTATATGTACATTTCATAAAATAAAAGAGGTATATATATCACTCACACATTTTTTTCAGAATACATGAGATCATATCAAATCTTATTCTTTATATTGTCATTAAGATTGTAATTAACTGTACTTTTCTTCATTATTGATGAAGATTATTTGCACTAATGGGAAACAATTGTCACAGGTATTTTGTTTTCTTTTCTGTGAGTGTCTATCGATCTGATTTTTGCACTACAATGTATCTAGTTCTGTTCCATGTCATCTGAGTTAGCTTCAAGCTTCATTCAGCTGGTGATTTGTAAATCAATTTGCTCTTTTCCATCATTTGCAGAATTTCACAGTCACATTATATGCTTTTGGCATGATACTTCTACACTGCTAACATGCAGGGCTTCATCAGCAGAGATGAACTTAAATTGTCATATTTTGGACAAACTTCACTTCATTTGTCACTGTTCAACCCTTAAATCAACATGCACTTCTGCCCATGATCACAGTGAACTCACTCACTTAAGCATTTTCAGACTAAACCACATGAAAGTGACAACATATACCTTCTCAATTATACAAGTAATAAGGATTGATGAGCTATCGCAGGTAAAACTGATCAACCTTTGACCTTTACTTTTGACTGGACAAGGTCAAGGCAGCTCATGTTTGTATCAGCAGAGATATTAATGGAAGTCTGTAAATAGCTAATAATAATATATAACATTGATATAGTGCCCTATATAATTTGTAAAATTACCCTAAAGTGCTTTACAACATATGGATAATAGTATTAATTATAATTGTGAAACAAAAATGGCTTACAATCACCATTATACATTAAGCAAGAAGATAATCATCGCAATGTGCACATAAATGAATAAATAAAGGGTGGTATTTACGACGTCTGTGCAAAAAGTCTAAATTGCAGATGTAAAGAGATGAGTTTTGATGTCCTTCTTGAATTTGGCCAGGGTATTTGACTTTCTAATAGCGGATGGTAAAGCTATTCCACAACGTGGCCGAAACCCTCCCAAAGCACAGCTGGTTTCCATATGTCACAGAACGAGATTTTGGGACACACAACAATGATTCTGACTCCAACTACAGTGATCGTGACAGCTGATATAGGGTAACAAGCACCTGTAGGTACTGGGGAGCTGTTCCATTCAATGCCTTGTATGTGTACACTAAAGTTTTGTACTGCAACCTGTATTGTACAGGTAACCAGTGCAATGGATAGAGCACAAAGAATAGAGCCAAGAATATCTGAGGATGTAAATCATAACATCTACCAAAAAGTGTTGGTGGGATCCGCCAGAAGTTTTAAGACGGTATCCACCTAGTATTGACTTAAGCAGACTTAAGATGGATTCCAGGCAAACTTAAGGCATAAATAACTGACTTAAGCAGACTTAAGATGGATTCAAGGCAAACTTACAGCAAAAATAACTGACTTAAGCAGACTTAAGATGGATTCCAGGCAAATTTAAGGCATAAATAACTGACTTAAGCAGACTTAAGGTGGGTTCCAGGAAGACTAAAGGCAAATACCGGCTTTAACATTAAAGCGAGCTTCATTACACAGAGTGAGATGTTCATGTAATCATGAAAACAGGATATAGGTATCTAATATAATTAACCAATGTGTTGTTCTTAGGATCATCCTATGATACAATAGGTATAGGTTTCATAGGTGATCATATAAGATAAAATATTGGTCAAAGAAATCATACATTATACTGTTTATCTTCTAGAGGTCAAATGATACAATTTCCTGGTTCCAGAAGTCCTATAATACAAAGTTGATGTTCTAGAGGGATTATATGACACATTGTATTAATTGTTTTTGTATGGTACCATGTCTCAGTTCCAGAATTTAGATGATGCGTTGGTTCTAAAGATTAAAGGATATAATGTTTGGTTCTAGAGATCATAGCTTAAACATACTTGACAACCTTTTGAAATATCCATGCGGGAGATTGTATGTTCTTAAAA
>NW_018406955.1:293475-296539 GCF_002113885.1 Mizuhopecten yessoensis | reverse complement strand
AAAAAAAAATGAAAGACACAATATTTTTACAAAATAATGTCAATAAAAATGATACTGACATATATTAGTATTGCATTAATGTATATCAATTTAATAAATGCTGAAATTGTGTAAAATTAATTCTCTATACACGATATAAAAATTGACATTTTATAATAAAACCATATACACATAGTAATTGCAGGTAAGAGTTATCGTTCTTGAAAAACTTCACAGTAGTGAAATAGGTAGCCGGTTTCCTGAAGTACAGAAAAATGGACACATGTGACTCATTGATAAAAAAACTGAATTAATGCCTGGATTGCTTTGAAATACTTTAATATTGAGAGAACACACTGTTCTGTCAATAATAAACATACAATATTCATCAGTTTAATATTAAACATTGGAATTTGCGGAAATTGTGATACTGTCTCCCTACATTGGATTTTCAACTAGGGATGTACTTCCTGTTTCCGTTTATCAATACACTCCAATGACCTAAAGCATATTGCCTCCAAGACCTACAAGACAATATACCATTTTTTAATGTGACAAGCACTAAAAGTTTCCTGAGATATCAAATTGTCTACAAAAAGCAAAGAAAAAAGTAAACTGCCCTGGCACCTGGTGATATAATTACTGCTGAGATTTCCAAAATCATATTGCCAGTTTATCAACTACTTTTCTCTTAACCTATAATACATCGATCATCAACCCATATATGTCAGAAATAAAACTCAGCCTGCTCTGTGTGTAGATGTGGTGAGAGATGTCGTTTCAAACTACAAGCTCTACATCTTGGCCACGTCAGTTCAGACTACAAGCTCTACATCTTGGCCACGTCAGTTCAGACTACAAGCGCTACATCTTGGCCATGTCAGTTCAGACTACAAGCTCTACATCTTGGCCACGTCAGTTCAGACTACAAGGGCTACATCTTGGCCACGTCAGTTCAGACTACAAGCTCTACATCTTGGCCACGTCAGTTCAGACTTCAAGCTCTACATCTGGGCCACGTCAGTTCAGACTTCAAGCTCTACATCTTGGCCTCGTCAGTTCAGACTACAAGCACTTCATCTTGGCCACGTCAGGTCAGACTACAAGCTCTACATCTTGGCCATGTCAGTTCAGACTACAAGCTCTACCTCTTGGCCACCTTATCACTAACCTCAAACTTAAACATAAAAACCTATGCATTATATTGTCTGTGACTTACGAATGAACATAACATCCTTTATCTAGAGTCACTTGTAGAAAATTTCAACCAAATTTTCCTTTTCTGTGAACATCAGTTTTACTATAGCGAGATGTTACTGTGGAGTGTACGATCAGCAGTCGTGCAGATAGTGTAAACATCCTCCTGCCAATGTTCTCCTACTCACTTCAGTGATAAACAAGTCCTGTATTTAGTGTAGTGACTATATATACTGATGTACACTGGATGAGATGTATACTGAGTAAGCCTTTTAACTAATTTAGCATTTGCATGATTAAGGTGTTTCTGATTGGCTCAGAGGAGTAAAGAAATGATGTTTGTTGGCCGTATTTGGTGGTTTTCATAAAATTTACAACTTCAATGTTTAGATTAAAATAAGCAGGTGATTACAAGATGGGTCTAGTAGACCTTGACCTCGTGTGTATGGATTCAGGTGGGAAGCACAGCCCAGCCATTGACTCTGCAGATTTTTTCTTACCAGGTTCCTGTACAGATGCATTCCTCCTGTTCTTCAATGGTTTTGCCATCCCTGGAATGTACCCTGAGGAACGATTTTGCGACAGCCTGGACAATGTCCCAGTGGTTAAACGAGAGTTCCTTTCCACCTCTTCCAGAGTCGTTATCAGGTAAATCATCAGATTATTAGCTCACCTGGCCCTTATGCTGTGGTGCGACGTCCGTTGTTTGTCCTTCATCCATCCGGTGTCAACTTTTTACTTAAAACAACTTTTTCTTAATAACCCAGATGCATAGGGTGAAGGTGTTTGGCCAGTAGCATGATGGAATGAAGGACTACCAAGTTTGTTCAAACAAATGACCTTCAACCATTTTCAAGGTCACAGGGGTCAAATACAATGTATGTTAAAATCTTTGAACAACTTCTTCTCAATAACTAGTAGGCTTCTTCTGAATAACCAAAAACCGAGAATAAGGATATTTAGTTAGTAACATAATAGGATGAAGGGCTATCAAGTTTGTTCAAATCAATGACTTTGATTTATATTGAAGGTCCCATGGGTCAATTATCTGAAATACAATTCAAAAAACTTTTTTCTGAAAAGGCTAAGGGTGAGAATATTTGGCAAGTAACATCCTGGCATGAAGGGCTACCAAGATTGTTCAAATGAATGACCTTGACCTGTATTCAAGCTCACAAGGATCAAATATGTAAAAATATATAAAACAACTTCTTTTGAATAATCAAAAGGCCCAGGATAATAATATTTGGCCAGTAGCATAATGGGATGACCCCTATCAAGTTTGTACAAATTGATTACCTTGACTTATATTCAAGGTCACAGGGTCAAATATGTGAAAATCAAAAGGCCCAGGGTAATAATATTTGGCCAGTAGCATGCTGGGATGAAGGGCTACCAAGTTTGTTCAAATTGATGACCTTGACTTATATTCAAGGTCACCGGGGTCAAATATGTTAAAAACATATTTTAACAAAAAAAATATTTTACCCGAGACATGTTGGGATGAAGGGCTACCAAGTTTGTCCAAATCAATTACCTTGACTTATATTCAAGGTCGCTCGGGTCAATTATCTTCAAAAATCTTTTAAAAGACTTTTTCTGAAAAACCATAATGCCCAGAATGTTGGTCATTGGCCAGTAGCATGCTTTGATGAAAGACTACAAAGTCTTCAAAATGAATTACCTTGACCTTTATATTCAAGTTCACAGGGGTCAAATATGTTTTAAATCTTTAAATATCTTCTTTTGAATAACCAAATGCCAAAAATATTGATATTTGGCCAGTAGCATGCTTGGATGAAGGGCTATCAAGTTTTTAGGTCACCTGAGCTTTAGCTCAAGTGACCTATTGCTATCCGTTTTCGTCCGTCGTCGTCCGTCGTCCGTC
>NW_018406955.1:245837-293166 GCF_002113885.1 Mizuhopecten yessoensis | reverse complement strand
TCAAATATAATAAATTCTTTCAACAACTTCCCCTGAATAACCAGAAGGCCCAGGGTGATGATATTTGGCCAGGGACATGCTAGGATGAAAGGCTACCAAGTTTGTTCAAATGAATGACCTTGACTTATATTTAATGTCAAAGTGGCAAATATGTGTAAAACCTTTAAACAACTTCTTCTGAATAACCAGAGGTCTAGGGTAATTATATTTAGCCAGTGGGATGACAGGCTACCAACTGTGTTCAAATGAATGACCTTGACTTATATTCAAGGTCACAGGGGACAAATATGTTTAAAACCTTTACACAACTTCATATGAATAACCAGAAGGCCTATGGTGTTGATTGTTGGCCAGTAGCATGCTGGGATGAAGGGCTACCAAGTTTGTTCAAATAAATTACCTTGACTTATATTCAAGGTCACATGGGTCAAATAAGTGTAAAAACTTCAAACGACTTCTTCTAAATAACAAAGAGGCCAAGGGTGATGAAATTTGGCCAGTAACATGCTGAGATGAAGGGCTACCAAGTTTATTCAAATGAATGCCTTTGACTTATATTCAAGGTCACAGGGGTCAAATATGTGTGAAACCTTTGAACAACTTCTTCTGAATAACCCTTAGGCCTAGTGTAATGATATTTGGTCAGTAACATGCTGGGATGAAGGGCTACCAAGTTTGTTCAAATGAATGCCCTTGACTTATATTCAAGGTCACAGGGGTCAAATATGTTGAAAACCTTTAAACAACTTCTTCTGAATAACAAAAAAGGTCCAGGATGATGACAAGTGTGAGATTAATACCAGGTGAGCAATGCGGGCCCATTGTGCCTCTTGTTTGAATCAACTTGACCCACTTTCAAGGTCACAATCATAAATACTGATATCTTGCATGTAGCTTAATTAATAGTCCACTTTTAATGTTACAAGTTTGAGATTAATACCAGGTGAGCAATGCAGGTCCATTGGGCCTCTTGTATTACTAACCCCAGGTATGTTATGGTTAAGCTTGACCTTTGTCTGTGTTACTTGTAATGATATATGTTTTTCTTCAACTGTTTAATGTGATTACAGTTACTGAATTTAAAAAAATATGTTAGGGTCCTCAAAGTACCACACTAGGGAGTACTGGAAAACAATAGGAAGATTAGAGATTGGAGGTGTAATAGTATATTGCAGTCAGGATGGCTATCATTATAACTTAACAAATCCAGGGCATATAACAACACCCTATTTCCATTTGAAATTTAAAAATTCAATTCATTTCAGGACATTTACAATGACAAAAACATTGTAACCAGGAATTGTGGTTTCCTTGCCACATTTTTTTTGCGATTTATGAAGTAATTCCATTGAAGTTGGTGACGGTAATCTTTGGTTACTAAAAGCTTTGGGTTAGTACTATACATCCACTTAATGTTCTTTGGTGGATTTCAGAGCTTCAACCTGGATAAAAAGGCCATTTTGAATGGCAGATGAGGACGTTTAAATGTGCTATTACCATTAATTGCATCCATTGTAAACATTTTACTGACACTGATTTCGTTTGCTGCATTAGACTTACTTAGCAGATTTTTAACTGTAACTTTGAAACAGGAAGGTGTGTTTTGTTTAAGAGTTCATGTTGCCTGCATTCAAAATTACATTAAGAATTTTCTATATGCCATTCAGCTATTAATAGTCTTTAAGTTTGCAGGCCAAAGGCAAATTGTTATTTTTTTGTTGTAATCCAAAGTGAGTTACTCATCGTCATTTCTGTAGATCTTTTTTGATTGTTGAAGATATGCACTAATAGGCAAGATTTGCAATAAGGGATTTTTTTAACTTGTGGCACTGATATAAACTTCTTAAAGGGAACATTTATCCTAATAAAAGGAACTTGATTATACTACTTCTGTGGCATGTTAAGATGTCATACACCTCTGGTTAGCTCTTTGTCACAATAATGTGGCGTGTCAGGGTGTCATGCACCTCTGGTTAACCCTTTGTCACAATAATGTGGCGTGTCAGAGTGTCATGCACCTCTGGTTAACCTTTTACTACAATACTGTGGCGTGTCAGGGTGTCATACACCTCTGGTTTGCCCTTAACAACAATACTGTGGCATATCAGGGTGTCATGCACCTCTGGTTAACCCTTTGTCACAATAATGTGGCGTGTCAGGGTGTCATGCACTTCTGGTTAACCCTTTGTCACAATACTGTGGTGTATCAGGGTGTCATGTACCTCTGGTTAACCCTCTATCACAATACTGTGGCATGTCAGGGTGTCATGCACCTCTGGTTAACCCTCTATCATAATACTGTGGCATGTCAGGGTGTCATGCACCTCTGGTTAGCCCTTTACCACAATACTGTGGTGTATCAGGGTGTCATGCACCTCTGGTTAACCCTTTACCACAATACTGTGGCATGTCAGGGTGTCATACACCTATGGTTAGCCCTTTACCACAATAATGTGGCGTATCAGGGTGTCATGCACCTCTGGTTAACCCATTGTCACAATACTGTGGCATGTCAGAGTGTCATACACCTCTGGTTAACCCTTTACCACAATACTGTGGTGTATCAGGGCGTCATGCACCTCTGGTTAACCCTTTACCACAATACTGTGGTGTATCAGGGTGTCATACACCTCTGGTTTACCCTTTACCACATTACTGTGGCATGTCAGGGTGTCATGCACCTCTGGTTAACCCTTTGTCACAATACTGTGGTGTATCAGGGTGTCGTACACCTCTGGTTAACCCTTTACCACAATACTGTGGCATGTCAGGGTGTCATACACCTCTGGTTAGCCCTTTACCACAATACTGTGGCATGTCAGAGTGTCATACACCTCTGGTTAACCCTTTACCACAATACTGTGGTGTATCAGGGTGTCATACACCTCTGGTTAACCTTTTACCACAATACTGTGGCATGTTAGAGTGTCATACACCTCTGGTTAACCCTTTACCACAATACTGTGGTGTGTCAGAGTGTCATGCACATCTGATTAACCCTTTGTCACAATACTGTGGTGTGTCAGGGTGTCATGCGCCTCTGATTAACCCTTTGTCACAATACTGTGGTGTGTCAGGGTGTCATACACCTCTGGTTAGCTCTTTGTCACAATACTGTGGCATATCAGGGTGTCATGCACCTCTGGTTAACCCTTTGTCACAATACTGTGGCGTGTCAGGGTGTCATGCACTTCTGGTTAGCTCTTTGTCACAATACTGTGGCATATCAGGGTGTCATACACCTCTGGTTAGCTCTTTGTCACAGTACTGTGGCGTATCAGGGTGTCATACACCTCTGGGTAGCTCTTTGTCACACTACTGTGGCGTATCAGGGTGTCATACACCTCTGATTAACCCTTTGTCACAATACTGTGGCGTGTCAGGGTGTCATGCACTTCTGGTTAGCTCTTTGTCACAATACTGTGGCGTGTCAGGGTGTCATGCACTTCTGGTTAGCTATTTGTCACAATACTGTGGCATATCAGGGTGTCATACGCCTCTGGTTAGCTCTTTGTCACAGTACTGTGGCATATCAGGGTGTCATACACCTCTGGTTAGCCCTTTGTCACAATACTGTGGCGTATCAGGGTGTCATACACCTCTGATTAACCCTTTGTCACAATACTGTGGTGTATCAGGGTGTCATGCACCTCTGATTAACCCTTTGTCACAATACTGTGGCATATGACCATAGCAAACAAACATCACAAGGTTTTTTTATTATTTAAACACTATTTAGGGATGGATAATGGGATGAATAATGAAAACAGAATTTCTCTAATGTGATTTAGCTGGTTAAAGCCTAAAATGTTGAAAAAGATTTCAAATTATGCCGCATGTTCCACAGGTTTGAGTCGGGACCTTCCAGCTCTGCTAGGAAGACAGGATTTAAGTTGGTTTGGACAGCAGTATCCCTAGTGAAGCCAGGTCAGTAGTCAGCCTTATTTAAACAGAACTTGCATTAACTGGCATAGAGTCATTTCAATATTATAATTTGGATCATCTTCAAGTATCAGTTGAGTCATTGAATCTTCTACATTTGGTATCAATCTGACCTGATACTGGTAATAATATTTAGCTGACCATCATCACAGTGATATGTTTTTAAAAAAAATGTTAAAAAAAATGTTAAAAAAAAAAATATTGATTTCATTTTCGTGCTTATCTTGATTTCATTTTAGCAGGTGACTGCCACGGATTTATGTGCTCTGGGAATGATAAGTGTTCTGACCGGTCCTCCTGTAGGAAGTACTGTATAGACCAGTCGCTGAGGTGTGACGGCAACCCCAACTGTGGCGAGGTGGACACCAGTGATGAAGACAAGTGTACGCATCACAATATTCTTATCTCATCTGACAGTAGCTTCACAAGGTCATATTGTCTGATAGTAAACTTCACAAGGTCATGTTGTCTGATAGTAAACTTCACAAGGTCATGTTGTCTGATAGTAACCTTCACAAGGTCATGTAATCTGACAAAAACCATCACAATGTCATGTTATCTGACAGTAACGTTATCACAAGGTCATGTAATCTTGACAAAAACCTTCACAAGGTCATGTTGTCTGATAGTAACCTTCACAAGGTCATGTAATCTGACAAAAACCTTCACAATGTCATGTTATCTGACAGTAACCATCACAAGGTCATGTAATCTGACAGTAACCCCACAGGGTCATGATATCTGACAGTAACCTTCACAAGGTCATGTTGTCTGATAGTAACCTTCACAAGGTCATGTAATCTGACAAAAACCTTCACAAGGTCATGTTGTCTGATAGTAACCATCACAAGGTCATGTAATCTGACAAAAACCTTCACAATGTCATGTTGTCTGACAGTAACCTTCACAAGGTCATGTTATCTGACAGTAACCTTCACAAGGTCATGTTATCTGACAGTAACCTTTACAAGGTCATGTTATCTGACAGTAATCTTCACTAGGTCATGTTTTTTGACAGTAACCTTCACAAAGTCAAGCCATGTGACAGTTACTTAATAAGGTCATGTTATTTGACAGTATCCTCACAAGGTCAATTACCTGATGTCTGAATTATTTGGTTGTCAACTGTCCTTGTGGATTTACAATGTTATCCTTAAATACTTCTTAATAACGGTTTTTGTTTGTTGCAGGCCTCAGTCGCGTGTTGTGGATCACTATGTATGCTGTCTTGCCCTGTATCCTCATAATTGCATCTATAGCTTTGATTGTCTACTGCTACAAACGCCAACGCCGGAAGAAATTATACATTGAGAAGAAAGAGGCTCAGAGGAATGAACAAACCCACTGGGTTTCACCACATATACGAAGTTTGGAGCAGAGTCCAAACCCAGGCCGCTCTACTACCATGTTAACTACATCTTTTGTATCCTCCAAACCTTTTACAGACATAGATTATAAAGACAATCCTGTTATCAAAGAAAATGTTGAAAATTCAAATAAAAGTGATAATTTATCAAATACTGTTAGCTCTGTGGAAAATACACCAAAAAAGGTAGTCAATAATAAAAAAGGCCCTGAGATTGAAGAGAATGAAATTGTTGTGCCCTCAATTGACAATAAAAAGGGTTATAATAATGAAGAACCTCATGTTCAGTTTGAAATGGATACAATTCCAAACTTTAGGACACACCAAAAACGGTCATCATACCATCTTATGCAAGAACTGAATTTAGGGGAGAGTGAGATTATGATAGCTAAGATTTGACAGCTATTACACAGTTTGTTTTGTTACAGTAAAACCCTTCTGTTACCTGGTGGTCACTTGACCATACAGGTACTAATTACTTATATACACAATGTTATAGGATATAATGTATCAGTTTGTCTGCATCATGTTCCATTGCGTTTATTGGTATATATATGAGGTAACTCATTATACTTGTCCATTCTTCATTTATCAGTTTATAGATTTTATATGTGATACATGTACAATATATTCCCGAATCATTTCTTACCTTGGATCAATAAAACCTGTTTCTTACTGCGAGATAAAGAATGTGAAATAATAAGGTAATGTGATAAACTGTCTTGCCTGGATGTTCAAAGTCAAAAGGTTTTGTTCAGGTATCCATCTGTATACTTTCATACACAGGAAAGTTTATATACACAGGCTGATTGGGCCACTTGACTTAGCTTACTGTTACCTGGTAACTACAGGCTGAATGGGCCACTAATATTAGCTTACTGTTACCTGGTAACTACAGGCTGAATGGGCCACTGGACTTACCTTACTGTTACCTGGTAACTACAGGCTGATTGGGCCACTTGACTAAGGTTACTGTTACCTGGTAACTACAGGCTGAATGGGCCACTGGACTTAGCTTACTGTTACCTGTTAACTACAGGCTGATTGGGCCACTGGACTAAGCTTACTGTTACCTGGTAACTACAGGCTGAATGGGCCACTGGACTTAGCTTACTGTTACCTGTTAACTACAGGCTGATTGGGCCACTGGACTAAGCTTACTGTTACCCGGTAACTACAGGCTGATTGGGCCACTGGACTTAGCTTACTGTTACCTGTTAACTACAGGCTGATTGGGCCACTGGACTAAGCTTACTGTTACCTGATAACTACAGGCTGATGGGCCACTGGACTAAGCTTACTGTTACCCGGTTACTACAGGCTGATTGGGCCACTGGACTTAGCTAACTGTAGCCTGGTAACTTTAGGCTGAATGGGCCATTGGACTAAGCTTACTGTTACCTGGTAACTACAGGCTGAATGGGCCTCTGGACTAAGCTTAGTTACCTGGTAACTACAGGCTGAATGGGCCTCGGGACTAAGCTTACAGTTACCTGGTAACTACAGGCTGAATGGGCCACTGGACTAATAGCCTACTGTTACCTGGTAACTATAGACTGAATGGGCCATTGGATTAAGCTTACTGTTACTTGGTAACTACAGCCTGAATGGGCCACTGGACTTACCTTACTGTTATCCGGTAACTACAGGCTGAATGGGCCATTGGACTAAGCTTACTGTTACCTGGTAACTACAGGCTGAATGGGCCACTGGACTAATAGCCTACTGTTACCTGGTAACTGTACATAAATGTATGGTATTTTATGTATTCATATCTTTCAGGAAAAGAATGTGCATGGTCAAACTGAAGAAACATTGCTGAATTAATTTTAGCATTTATGTGTGTGCATGTATATATATAGAACGAGACAACTTATAAAGACTGTGCTTAAAGTTCCCCCCTGAAATATATTAGATTTTTACAGTGCCGTTTTTGAATGAAAATGTATTTCGATCAGAATAAATGAAGATTTATTGTATGTCCAAGTATTTTTGTCTTTGAACAACCAAGGCCCTTAAAAGTGCAGGTTGATTGTTTTTGCACTTTTGATAATTTTCTTTCATTTCAACATTTTGTTTTTAAAACATTTACTGGCTTTCATTTAGCATTTTCCTTCAACATTACATAAACTTCCAAATTATGCATAGTATTATGTATCACCCTTTGATCAAAGATCACAAGATTGTTTGCCAGATCGATATCTTTTAATTTTTAATAAGCAGCTGACAGTATGGGAAGAGAGATAACTCCTGTATTTAATGTTGAATAATTTTCCATTTATGCATTCCATTTAATTATGCTGTAAAATACTGTGATGTTTGTTGATTTTCATTATTTTCCGTGTCTTCTCTTTGCTGTGTAAATTGACCAGAAAAATTAATCATCATGTAACAAGAAATAACCTGTAGCCTTCACACAAATCACAAAAAGCCCAGGTGACTGTAACATTTGATAATCTTATTTTCATTTTTACCATTTTGCGAGTTATCATTTTTATCTTATGATGCCTTCCAATTTTCTGTATTTGTAGAATATTTGTTTTGTATTTTTTAACTGCCAATCAGCACTTTAAATTGTTTAGGGCCAAACCACACTGTAAAGATAGACGTCCTCAAAATGAAATAGTCATCAAACTAACACTAACAAGTAGGGATACTCAGAACTACACTGAACATTGTGGACGTCGAGCCTCATCTTCCCTAGTAAAACTAGATAGGTAAGAAAGTTTAAAGATAAATACCTCAATAGCAGACAATAAAGTCCTATGGTAAAGATTGATAAAAGGAATCAATGTAAGCAAACACATATTGTAATGGCACAGAAGCTATTTCAAACACATTGTAATGGCACAGAAGCTATTTCAAACACATTGTAATGGCACAGAAGCTATTTCAAACAAACTTTTCATAGTAATTGTATTATAAACATTGTCACAGGTTTGTTTAAAATCACCGCTTTCATATAAATCATAAAATGATTGACTGTAAATGGTTGATAACAAGCATGACAATAATGAAGGTTGATCTTTCCGTTGTAAAATGTAACCATGTGTGGTGTATAGGTATGGCCTGTACACAGTTGTCTGGTAGTATGTAACCATGTGTGGTGTAGGTATGGCCTGTATACATAGTTATCCTCTCTCCTGCCTGTTCTTCTAAAAAATTAGCAGTTTATTCTCAGCAAAGTTTGTCATAATGACATTCACTTTTGATATCAAAATGATGAGATTGGTTATTATGTAAACAATTAATGGATATTCAATATATTTCAATCTTTAATGGCAGCATGAACAATATACAATATACATATCAAGTATTTGTAACAGAGAACATTGTTTTTGTGCAACACTTTAGTAGCTAATCTGTGCTTATATAAGGTAAATTTGGACAGTTTTGAATTGAAAATCATCACAGCTCATTTTGAAAAATCATTATTGCATACATATCTATACTACAAAATAGTTAGCTTGCTCACTCAGACTATCTGCTTTCAGATTTTATGACGAGGCCATGATTATTAAAAGGAGTCGGTGTTTTAGACGAATATATCTACAGGATACAGCGCTAGTACTGCTGTATTTGGGATCAACATGATGACATTGATGTGCATCATTTTCATCAATTATACAACAACTACATATAACTATCTTTCTGGCTGATTTTAAATCTTAGAGGGCCATCTTGTCCTCTACTTGGTTAAGACATTTTCTATTTCTTCTCAGTTTCATACTTGTTGACAGCATTTGTGGATTTATGTTGTTCTCAGCCAGAGAATAACCACTGCTAGCAGAGTCTCATCTAGTTGATTCTTTTCATCATAGAAAAAAATGGCCCAATTTTATAGAACAAATTTCCCCAAAGACCTCATCAGCACCCTTGTCGAACACCCAGGATTTTTTCCGGAATACTTTTCAATTATTCAATTAAACATAACACATCGTCGTCCATGTTACTCGCACAGGTCTGTACCCATAACACATCGTCGTCCATCTAACCCACAGAGGTCTGTACTCATAACACATCGTCGTCCATGTAACCCACACAGGTCTGTACCCATATCACATCGTCGTCCATCTAACCCGCAGAGGTCTGTACCCATAACACATCGTCGTCCATCTACCCCACACAGGTCTGTACCCCTAACACATCGTCGTCCATCTACCCCACAGAGGTCTGTACCCGTAACACATTGTCGTCCTTCTAACCCACAGAGGTCTGTACCCATAACACATCGTCGTCCATCTAACCCACAGAGGTCTGTACCCGTAACACATTGTCGTCCTTCTAACCCACACAGGTCTGTACCCATAACACATCGTCGTCCATCTAACCCACAGAGGTCTGTACCCCTAACACATCATCGTCCATCTAACCCACACAGGTCTGTACCCATAACACATCGTCGTTCATCTAACCCTCAGAGGTCTGTACCCCTAACACATCGTCGTCCATCTAACCCGCAGAGGTCTGTACCCATAACACATTGTCGTCCATCTAACCCACAGAGGTCTGTACCCCTAACACATCGTCGTCCATGTAACTCACACAGGTCTGTACCCATAACACATCGTCGTCCATGTAACCCACACAGGTCTGTACCCATAACACATCGTCGTCCATGTAACCCACACAGGTCTGTACCCATAACACATCGTCGTCCATGTAACTCGCACAGGTCTGTACCCATAACACATCGTCGTTCATCTAACCCACAGAGGTCTGTACCCATAACACATCGTCGTCCATCTAACCCACACAGGTCTGTTCCCATAACACATCGTCGTCCATGTAACTCGCACAGGTCTGTACCCATAACACATCGTCGCCCATCTAACCCACAGAGGTCTGTACCCATAACACATTGTCGTCCTTCTAACCCACAGAGGTCTGTACCCATAACCCATCGTCGTCCATCTAACCCACACAGGTCTGCACCCTAACACATCGTCGTCCATCTAACCCACAAAGGTCTGTACCCCTAACACATCGTCGTCCATGTAACTCACACAGGTCTGTACCCATAACACATCGTCGTCCATCTAACCCACACAGGTCTGTTCCCATAACACATCGTCGTCCATGTAACTCGCACAGGTCTGTACCCATAACACATCGTCGTTCATCTAACCCACAGAGGTCTGTACCCATAACACATTGTCGTCCTTCTAACCCACAGAGGTCTGTACCCATAACACATCGTCGTCCATCTACCCCACACAGGTCTGTACCCCTAACACATCGTCGTCCATGTAACTCACACAGGTCTGTACCCATAACACATCGTCGTCCATCTACCCCACACAGGTCTGTACCCCTAACACATCGTCGTCCATCTAACCCACACAGTTGTCCTATGGAAATCCGCACTGTCTTTTGAATAAATTCTGAACACCACAACAATGTAAAATTGATAACACTACATTGCTAAAGTTTATTTTAACATTATAACCCTGATGAAACCTATCCTAAACCTCGAGCTGTTGGCACTTGTCAACATTGACGACTTTGGTTTGACAGAGTTCCAATATTTCCTGGCATCCTATTTTCCTCCATGGCCTACGTTAATATAGACAGAACACACAGTACAGAAAGTATGGAAATTAAAACACCACCTCGGATTCAATTTGGTAGCATATACTCTTGCCTTTTTTGTGTCTAGCTATTGGCTGTAATGCTTGTTGTAATCATTTCAGCATCCCTGATTGCTGTGACCATAGCATACCAGTGTTGTGTCTGTCATCAAATATAGGAAGTACATAAATTGTAATCTTCATTAATTGTTAGCATTACAAATAATATCACCGTCATTTTGATATCAGATATATCATTGTAGCTGATTTTTTTCATATTATATAAATATGCAATATTAGTATACAACATCAGATGCAAAATAACTCACGAATGGTAAAATTGTTGAAACATAAGAATATCAAAAGTCAACCAGGCTTGTTGATGCCACAAATGGTTACAGATTTACAGAGTGCTTGTAACATGATGGTATTCTATTCAATATGGATATTCTAGTATAAAACTTGTATTGTTTATCATGTGAAGCCAGTAAGCCACACTTAATTGACATCTTGTTATGTATTCTTGTGTATCGCTTTAATTACACAGGTATCTTTGTTTATGTGTAATTATGTGTAATGATTAATTACACAGGTATCTTTGTTTATTTGTAATAGTTAATTACACAGGTATCTTTGTTTACGTGTAATAGTTAATTACACAGGTATCTTTGTTTATTTGTAATAGTTAATTACACAGGTATCTTTGTTTATTTGTGATAGTTAATTACACAGGTATCTTTGTTTATGTGTGATGGTTAATTACACAGGCATCTTTGTTTATGTGTGATGGTTAATTACACAGGCATCTTTGTTTATGTGTGATGGTTAATTACACAGGTATCTTTGTTTATGTGTAATGGTTAATTACACAGGTATCTTTGTTTATAAATATTGGCGTAGCACTATAATATTGCACCTTGACCAATTCAAAGTGTTTATAATTCCTGTTACAACGATGAATGTCATCAATTTCATTATGATTTTTACACTGGCAAATAGTTTGTGAGAGACTTATTTTTGCATGATTTTCAAATGGTGCAAAAACATAAACAAGTTATATTAAGGCTCATAATATTAATATATGTAAACAATATGACAACTTCTCTTTCTTGATGTGCTGATGGAAGTGTTTCACCTTATTCTCTTTTATTTTCTTGAATTGTTCACCAAGTAGGAGGAGTAGATTTAGGATGTATTTTTCTTCCTGGTGGACAGTTTCGATCACAAGTTTTCTCTATCGAATGACATTCACCTGGTCCTAAATCTAAGAATCTGTCCGCCTATCATCTCCGTTCTGTTAAAGAGTGCAAGACAAGGGACAGGGCATTCAAAGGATCAGAAAACAGTCTCTACACATAACTAACCAAAGTGCCCTCAGGGACCATGACAACAACCAAGTAATACATTGGGGTAGTGCCAGCATGTACATGTAGAGTGGATAGGCAGTGGAACCTACTACATAATGAACATATATACCGGTAAGCTTAAGGAGACGATCCAGATCCGGGTACATTCTTCAGTCATGAACAGGAACATTTAAGGAACCTATATTATTTTATGATATATTGCCAGAAAAATGTTACCTGGAAGTGTGACGATTTCCCGCAAAATATGACCGAAAGTTATAAGAATATATAGTGGTCGAAACTGTCGACCAGGAAAAAATAAATCAGTTGTGTACAAAGAAAAAATATCTTTAAGTTTCTGTTTTTATGTTTTCATGAAGTTATATTTCTTCAAAACTGAACAAATTATTTGCCTGTGTATGTAAAAGGTTTGTATGGAAAGTTATCGTTGGTCGTACATGTATGTTTAATATGAATCCCTCCTGATACCTCTGTCCCCTGTAAGGTAATAGTTTTGTAGATCAATAAAAATATGTATTATTCTGATACATCTGTCCCCTGTAAGGTGATAGTTCCTTAAATCAATAAAAAAAAATATGTATTAACATGTTACCTCTGTCCCCTGTAAGGTGATAGTTTTGTAAATCATTAAAAGAATTGTTATAAATTGTTACCTCAGTGAAGTGTCCCCTGTAAGGTGACAGTTTCGTAAGGTTATTACAAACATTATACACAGAAAACGTAAACATTGTATATGCATAATTGTATTTGATTAAATAAGCTCTGAGCAAATGTATAATTAATATTCAGGTTTTTTATTCACATGTCTGTAACACATGTTTTTGGAACCAATATGTGAATTAGTGTTTGGGCTTCAGTTTCACTTTATGTATATTGTAGGTAATTATATAATAAACTGTAATTGTTTCAATGACGTGGTATTATTAGACACTTCAAAAAGACTGTCCCAAATAATACATTGTCATACAATGTAATTTACAAACTAAATATTCTAATCCTTACGATTATCAAACATATCTAGATTTTCAAGCAACCAAATGTTCCTTTACCGGACAATCAGTAATATAAGACAATCACATCACTTCAGAGATCATGGGATTGTTAGGTGTAGAAAAAAGAACATGGAAAATATAGGGTTAAACTGCTTACATTAAAGGTTCTGCTTTCCTGATTTTCATTGTGTCTGTTAGTAGATAGTTATGTTATCACTATAGCTGTACCAGTCCACCATTATATTGATGCTGGGTCTATGTCTCAATGAACCAGTCCACCATTATATTGATGCTGGGTCTATGTCTCAATGAACCAGTCCACCACTATATTGATGCTGGGTCTATGTCTCAATGAACCAGTCCACCACTATATTGATGCTGGGTCTATGTCTCAATGAACCAGTCCACCACTATATTGATGCTGGGTCTATGTCTCAATGAACCAGTCCACCACTATATTGATGCTGGGTCTATGTCTCAATGAACCAGTCCACCACTATATTGATGCTGGGTCTATGTCTCAATGAACCAGTCCACCACTATATTGATGCTGGGTCTATGTCTCAATGAACCAGTCCACCACTATATTGATGCTGGGTCTATGTCTCAATGAACCAGTCCACCACTATATTGATGCTGGGTCTATGTCTCAATGAACCAGTCCACCATTATATTGATGCTGGGTCTATGTCTCAATGAACCAGTCCACCATTATATTGATGCTGGGTCTATGTCTCAATGAACCAGTCCACCATTATATTGATGCTGGGTCTATGTCTCAATGAACCAGTCCACCATTATATTGATGCTGGGTCTATGTCTCAATGAACCAGTCCACCATTATATTGATGCTGGGTCTATGTCTCAATGAACCAGTCCACCATTATATTGATGCTGGGTCTATGTCTCAATGAACCAGTCCACCATTATATTGATGCTGGGTCTATGTCTCAATGAACCAGTCCACCATTATATTGATGCTGGGTCTATGTCTCAATGAACCAGTCCACCATTATATTGATGCTGGGTCTATGTCTCAATGAACCAGTCCACCATTATATTGATGCTGGGTCTATGTCTCAATGAACCAGTCCACCATTATATTGATGCTGGGTCTATGTCTCAATGAACCAGTCCACCATTATATTGATGCTGGGTCTATGTCTCAATGAACCAGTCCACCATTATATTGATGCTGGGTCTATGTCTCAATGAACCAGTCCACCATTATATTGATGCTGGGTCTATGTCTCAATGAACCAGTCCACCATTATATTGATGCTGGGTCTATGTCTCAATGAACCAGTCCACCATTATATTGATGCTGGGTCTATGTCTCAATGAACCAGTCCACCATTATATTGATGCTGGGTCTATGTCTCAATGAACCAGTCCACCATTATATTGATGCTGGGTCTATGTCTCAATGAACCAGTCCACCACTATATTGATGCTGGGTCTATGTCTCAATGAACCAGTCCACCATTATATTGATGCTGGGTCTATGTCTCAATGAACCAGTCCGACATTATATTGATGCTGGGTCTATGTCTCAATGAACCAGTCCACCATTATATTGATGCTGGGTCTATGTCTCAATGAACCAGTCCACCATTATATTGATGCTGGGTCTATGTCTCAATGAACCAGTCCACCATTATATTGATGCTGGGTCTATGTCTCAATGAACCAGTCCACCATTATATTGATGCTGGGTCTATGTCTCAATGAACCAGTCCACCATTATATTGATGCTGGGTCTATGTCTCAATGAACCAGTCCACCATTATATTGATGCTGGGTCTATGTCTCAATGAACCAGTCCACCATTATATTGATGCTGGGTCTATGTCTCAATGAACCAGTCCACCATTATATTGATGCTGGGTCTATGTCTCAATGAACCAGTCCACCATTATATTGATGCTGGGTCTATGTCTCAATGAACCAGTCCACCATTATATTGATGCTGGGTCTATGTCTCAATGAACCAGTCCACCATTATATTGATGCTGGGTCTATGTCTCAATGAACCAGTCCAACATTATATTGATGCTGGGTCTATGTCTCAATGAACCAGTCCACCATTATATTGATGCTGGGTCTATGTCTCAATGAACCAGTCCACCATTATATTGATGCTGGGTCTATGTCTCAATGAACCAGTCCACCATTATATTGATGCTGGGTCTATGTCTCAATGAACCAGTCCACCATTATATTGATGCTGGGTCTATGTCTCAATGAACCAGTCCACCATTATATTGATGCTGGGTCTATGTCTCAATGAACCAGTCCACCATTATATTGATGCTGGGTCTATGTCTCAATGAACCAGTCCACCATTATATTGATGCTGGGTCTATGTCTCAATGAACCAGTCCACCATTATATTGATGCTGGGTCTATGTCTCAATGAACCAGTCCACCATTATATTGATGCTGGGTCTATGTCTCAATGAACCAGTCCACCATTATATTGATGCTGGGTCTATGTCTCAATGAACCAGTCCACCACTATATTGATGCTGGGTCTATGTCTCAATGAACCAGTCCACCATTATATTGATGCTGGGTCTATGTCTCAATGAACCAGTCCACCATTATATTGATGCTGGGTCTATGTCTCAATGAACCAGTCCACCATTATATTGATGCTGGGTCTATGTCTCAATGAACCAGTCCACCATTATATTGATGCTGGGTCTATGTCTCAATGAACCAGTCCACCATTATATTGATGCTGGGTCTATGTCTCAATGAACCAGTCCACCATTATATTGATGCTAGGTCTATGTCTCAATGAACCAGTCCACCATTATATTGATGCTTGGTCTATGTCTCAATGAACCAGTCTGACATTATATTGGTGCTGGGTCTATGTCTCAATGAACCAGTCCACCATTATATTGATGCTTGGTCTATGTCTCAATGAACCAGTCCACCATTATATTGGTGCTGGGTCCATGTCTCAATGAACCAGTTCATCGTTATGTTGATGCTGGGTCTATATCTCAATGAACCAGTCCACCACTATATTGATGCTGGGTCTATGTCTTAATGTACCAGTCCACCATTATATTGATGCTGGGTCTATGTTTCAATGAACCAGTCGACCATTATATTGATGCTGGGTCTATGTCTCAATGAACCAGTCCACTACTATATTGATGCTGGGTCTATGTCTCAATGAACCAGTTCATCGTTATGTTGATGCTGGGTCTATGTCTTAATGAACCGGTTCATCTTTATGATGATGCGTGGTCTATGTCCTAATGAACCAGTTCATCGTTATGTTGATGCCGGGTCTATGTCTCAATGAACCAGTTCATCGTTATGTTGATGCTGGGTCTATGTCTCGATGAACCAGTTCATCGTTATGTTGATGCTGGGTCTATGTCTTAATGAACCGGTTCATCTTTATGATGATGCATGGTCTATGTCTTAATGAACCAGTTCATCGTTATGTTGATGCTGGGTCTATGTCTCAATGAACCAGTTCATCGTTATGTTGATGCTGGTTCTATGTCTCGATGAACCAGTTTATCGGTATGTTGATGCTGTGTATGACGCTAGATCGATAAGTCATGCTGTGTTTTTATCAGATGAACTAGCTAGTCTTCCATTTAATTGATGCTGTAGCTGTCACCAGCCTCAGAATTCCAGTGGTTCCGCTCACTTACGTTCTCGGCATTCCAGGAATATGTCATGACAAAATTGAAGGCACACAGTTAGCTATTTGATTGGTTTCAGATGAAATAAAAACTGACCAATCGCTATGCTGATACCTACCCTTTGACTATTACAGAGGAGTGACACCCTATATCAAAGCCGATCAATTTTACCGTTATGTTGCCTCGTGATTCTTTTGATCTACATCAAATGATCACCCTAATCTATTGTACCATCCACAAGGTGGTGCGTGCAGAACCTTGAGTTTTGTCATTATATATTCCAGGGGTTCAGAGAACATCAGAGAGCTAAAGCCCTCGGGTATCAAAGATAAGTTGTCACTAGGTGGACTAGTCCACCTACATGAGAACAGAATATACTAACTACAGAGCTGCTAACCTTTTTATTGTGAGGGTGTGAATTGTTTAAGTTACAGAAATATAAGATGTGTATTTTTGTGTAGGAGATAAATTGTGATGTACATTTGTACTCTCGTTGGTTTTGAGAGGATCTCATGTAGATGTTTAGGTATTTGTGATGGGTATGAATTATAGTTGGAGGAGAAGTTCATCTAATTAGAGGAAATATTCAAAGTCTAATTACTTTGTACATGATACCAGAACTTTAGATATACTCAGAGCTTTTCTTCAATATGTGATATCATGGACATAAAAATAATATATTCAAGAAAAGCAGATCTCGTAAGATGTGCACTTGAATTAATGGAACAAGTTATCACTTAAATTGCTAAGAAATGAAACACCTATAAATAAATTTTGATTGTAGATGAATAAAACCGAACAAAGTTAACATTTTACTGCTGCATTAGTCGTTTCCTCCATTTATAGGTCTCAGCACTGATACTTATGGACAAAAAGAAAAAAAAATGTGACATTCTGATTTATTTTGTGAAAAGAATATAAGGGACATGTGTATACAGTGTACTAAATTGCCAATTAGTCATTTACGGAGACACGTCGGCAAACGTCTGTCGTACTGTACAGTGTACTGTATGGATACACGTGTACTGTATGTATACACGTGTACTATTCATTGTATTAGTGTAAGAACAAGGATTGCACGTCAGCGGACTGTATGTATACACCTGTACTGTACATTGTATCAGTTTACAAACATAAAACATGCACATCAGCGGACTGTATGTATACATGTGTACTATACTTTGTATTAGAGTCACATAAGGCATGAACGTCAGCAGACTGTATGTGATACACATGTTCAGTACATTGTATTAGTAGGAACATTGGACATGCACATCAGCTGACTGTATTAATACATGCACATGTACTGTACATTTATTAGTGTACGAACACAAGGCATGCACATCAGCTGACTGTATTAATACATGCACATGTACTGTACATTGTATTAGTGTACGAACACAAGGCATGCACATCAGCTGACTGTAGGAATGCACGTGTATTGTACATTGTATTAGTGTAAGACCTTAAGGGAACGTACTTCAGCTGGCTGTATGACTATGTATACACGTGTACTGTACATTGGATAAAGTTGTGAATGGTCTAACGGTATGTGGATAATCCAGAATGTATGTCTTACTTTTTGAATTAAACAATTTCGTTTCGGGCATTTGTTTTCATCTTTTTTGTTATTCCAATAATGTGAATATCACTGCGATATACTTTTATACGAAAGGTTTGTTTAGTTAAATCTAAAATATTACTTTATGTTATGGGAAAAAATCAGTTCAAATATAAACAGATTTTATAAAGAAGAGTAAACACTTGCAGTAGAAAGGAGTGATTTGAATATCCTGATTTGAATGGTTTTCATTAATTATGTTTATATTAAATCACTCCACTAAATCTCTATTCAGGGTCCCTCTGCCCTGCACAACTAGGGACCAAGGGGAACCTACATATGTAAATTTGAGAAATAGTGATAACAAACCTTCACTATCAAAATCCAAGATGGCTGCCTGTTGGCCATGTTGTTAATCTGATCAGTCTCAAAAGTTGCCCTGCACAACTAGGGACCAAGGGGAACCTACATGTAAAATTTGACTAAGATCTCTCGGGTACTTCCTGAGAAATAACGATAACAAGAATTGTTTAAGGACGGACGACATCTGATGATGGGCTAAAGATGTATGGAAGTTATTTGTTATATCCATGTCAAGAATCAATGACCTTTGCAGAAATTATTTGTCAAAAATATTGTTGATTTTGTCAGAAAAGTAACTTTTGATTGCAGAATTTGAGTGGTGCAAAATTTATTGAATATCATAATTCATGCATTTCTGAAGTCCCGTGTATTCACTATTATCGAGAAAAATGTAAGAAAATGCTTCTAATCTCAAGAATGGAAGCATCCCTAGGTAGTGGAGATTAACAACTGTACAAATGGACAGACTGACCCCCTGATTTGAATGGTTTTCAGTTAGTTAACTTAGCTTAACTATATGATCCCAATCAATGCCAATGGAAAAATCAGAATTCCTTTTCCATCAGTTAACTCACTTTCTGTCCAAATCCAACACAATGGAAAAGATGACTGGTTACTAGCAATGGCGAAATATATCTTCTAGATAGTTAAGTATCTAAAGAAAATCACACAGTAAAATAATTCCTCGATCAAACTTCAGTTGTGTAGGAACAATAAAAGTTGTGTACCGGTCAAAGTTTGGGACGTACATAGGAACAAAAAACTGGTAATGACTGTACATTTTGCAAATATGGTAGGAATTTTTTTTACGGAATTTCAATCAATCGAAAAACCAACTTGACTTCATTGAAAATCAAATACGGGGACGTTTGATTTGGTGTTTTAGAAAGGGACACTTAATAGATCATTTCCACAGTCTGTTACAAGAGCATTACAAATAAAAAAGGCAAGTTATCAAAATATAACTTTCATTTGTAATTGTTCCTGTGGGTTACTTGAAGCACAGGTAGGATTCATTGTAAAACATGGAAACATATATATGCAAGAAAATATTGAGAATACGAACGAAGATTAAATGTGTTCTGGACATCGTAAGGATTGACAATACATGTTCATGGTGGTTCATTAAAGAAATTTACTAGGAATATATATATATATAAATGGGTTCTTGTGTAGAACTATGTTCTCCTCGTAGAGCCTGGTTATACACTCATCACAATAAACATGTTTCTGTTCGAGTTACTTCCCTTACACTACAAATTTTAGCTTGTTCTGTCCACCTCTTGTTGCCGAACGTAATACGGTTCAATATGAGTTAATGCTCAAGATAGACAAACATCGATGGAATTGAACTTGTTCACCATTTACACTGTAGTCATCTTCTGAAGAATTATCATCAATGCACACTCCGTCATCATCAAACAATTGATAAACAATGCACACTCCGTCATCATCAGACAATTGATAAACAAATGCACACTCTGTCATCATCAGACAATTGATAAACAATGCACACTCCGTCATCATCAGACAATTGATAAACAATGCACACTCCGTTAGCATCAGACAATTGATAAACAATGCACTCTCCGTCATCATCAAACAATTGATAAAGAATGCACACTCCGTCATCATCAGACAATTGATAAACAATGCACACTCCGTCGTCACCATCAGTAAAATGATCAGCAGAGCACGTTGTCTTCATCATAAGACGCCTTGACTTCGGAATTATATTAAGACTTTGAAACAATGTTATTTATATATGTACGCATTTTTATACTCAACATTAAATATTAAGCGATCTGTAGGAAATACACTGTTTTCAATTTATTTTTCAATGAAATAGTTCATTTTGCTGGCTACCTTAATATTCAATCCAACCACACCAAGATCAAACAACAGACAGCCACTTTACCTGTTCCGTAGAACATATAGAGTATACTGTTTTCATTTATCATCAGAATACATTATTATGATGTCATTTATGCTAACTACGCCATCGGATTGGCAGAACAAGCTGAAATGTAACTAACATAGACAGACGATATTATTTCTAGCTGTGTATGATAACAAAGAGGATTTATAAACTTTCCAATTTTGAACCCTGTTAAAGTAATAAAGAAACTATAATGCTCTCTATATGTAAAAGTATATACAATGTATGTATGGTTTTATGCAAACTTAATCCTAAAACGAGTATGTGCTGAATAAGCAAGGATTAACCGACTCTGTAGCCTTTTTATATCAATAGTCGACAGTAACCGATATAAACAGGCCAAATCTCTAAATACTGTATATCAGTTCCGTGAGATCAAAATACTGCACAAGCACTTTGTCACTTGATAACATAAAACTCTTATTCATTACTGGATTTCTAGCAGGTAGCGTTTCATCGGGTTAGGTAGTGGTAACTCTGACACTCTCCTGGCTAGATCTCTTTTCAAGGCAGCATAGATGGCAACACGCGCAATTTCCTTAAGACTTCGAGGGTTTTCACTTAGTTTGGTGAGTAACTTGACGAAATCGTGTCCAGTGGCGCCCAGGGGATGGAAGCGTGCCATGAATCTAGCATTGTTGAGACAGTCATACAAGACGCAATGGCTCATGGTGTTGTAAAAGAGAAGCAGCAGATCCTGTGCATGTCCATCATCAAACAGACTGTCAAACTCCTTCACCTCGTAGATATAGTGGTTAAGAGCTTGAGTGCCTTGGTGTTTCAGAAATATGGAGCTCTGAGAATGACAGATAATGGGTTCGGAGGCATACGGTTCTAAGTCAGGGTCCGCACCCCATTGGAATAAAGTCAGAAGCCAGTGTCTTATCACAGCAAAGTCGGAGGTGGTGTTCGCTTGTTGAGCCAATCGAACAAAGTCAATTAATGCATTTCCTGAACCGCCTTGTAAATGTTTGCACTTTTTTTTGGATACACGATTTGGATTCATTCCATGTTTTAACAGAATTTCAAGCACCTGGTTCACAAGACGAGCATATTCAAATAAAGTGTCCTCCTTTACAGCAGGCAAATATCTCTGGGCAGCAAAGAAACGACTGGCAATTTCTGATAACAGAGTTGAACACGTACCTTGTTCTCCATACATGAAGTTTGTTTCAGCACCATGGCACAGAAGAACCTCTATAGTATCCAAGATCCCTTTCTGCTCAAGACAGATATCCTCAATGTCCATTTCTGCAAGACACTGTAAAAGAAGGATCAGAGGTGTGTGACCGACTGGACATTGTGAGTTTGGATCGGACCCATGCTTCAGTAAAACTTCTACTGCCTTTTTCACATAACTAAAGTCGTTCTTGTACAAGTAATGTGTGTCGATAGACTCCCTGACACAGGATGTTGCTACCTCTTGCTGGGAAAAAGAGGACTTGACAGCAATGTGTAGAAGCTTGTTAACAGGTGTAAGGTTGAAACGATTTTTAAAGTCGGGATCAGCATTAAACTTAAGAAGTATTTCCAAAGTATTAATGACCTGCTCCTGGTAGTCTGTCTGCATCTCGCCTCGCGACACACACTGGTCTTTGTCTTGTTTGTGGAGAAGATGGCCTCCAATGTACCCCACATGTGTAACAAGAACATGAAGCGGAGTTTCACTGTCATTATTTAACTCGTTTATCATCTGCTCCAAACCTGTTGTCAGGAGAAATTTTGTCGTGTCAAAAATTGTGAAAAGTCCGTCAATATCGTTTCTGTACAGTCTGTGAAGTGCTGTTTCACCCATCTTTGAAATACCTCTGGCATCAGCCCCATGTCCTATGAGAATCCTCACACACTTTTGTCCCCATCCAACAGCTGCCAGGAGAGGAGTGTCCCTTTCCTTGTCTAAAGAATTGACTTCCCATGGGAATTTTTTACAGAAATACTGGATACATTCTGCAGACCCCTTGCGACAAGAGAAATGGAGGAGATCAGATGGCAAGGGCAGAGGTATGCCTTGTTCCATCATTTGTGACATAAGCAGTTTCATACAAGCAATATTGTCCTCAGCTATTGCACAAAACACTGGCAAGGATGGTTCTCTCTTGCATGCAAACACAGGACGGTCCAACATTCCCATCCACTTTGTATATCCCACGGCCTGATGATTGTCAGGATAGCAAAGACCTCTAACTTCACAGAGGTCAGCCCCATTTTTCAGGAGAATTTCCACAAGACCTTCATATCCCAGGTGTGCTGCCAGGTGCAGAGGAGGGCTACACTTGGTGTGGTATTGAATCACTTTGCTTCCAGCTAGGATAATGAGGATATCTTTTCTGCAATTTATTACTGCCAGCTGCAGCAAATTGAAACCATTCACCTGGTCTTTCACACTGAGAATGTTTTCATCTGTTGGCAGCTTGTTCACCAGTTTGACAATGCTGGACTCCTGTGGGTCCTTCTTGTGCTTCAAAAGGTCGATCACCCTCAACACTTGGAGTTCTGTTTCATGAGATGGAGGCTTGAGGTGAGATCCGAACAGTAATCGTACAGGCCAAGATGCCTTGAAGTACTGATTCAGGTGATACATACAGTCATATGTGAAGTCAAGGAAAGATGCCATGTCTTTGGGAGGCTGCAGACCTGTGTCTGTCCTATCTACTTGTTAGGTAGCAGCACTGGCTTCATCACGCAGTCATGTCTGTAAACATAAATACAGCATTCGAAAAAACAAGTTCACAACAGAATTATAGTAAAGTCTATGTTGTCACAAATCATTTACGCATATAAACGGTAAACTATAGTTAATCTGAGGATGACATTCTCTATTGGATACTAGTGCTAACACTGCAACTATATCATTTTGTCACGCTATATATACACGCTATATATATATTTTAGTAAATGAACCTTAGGATTCTTAATGATTTGACCATATGATAAATATATACTAAACAATTTACATTATGTTAACAGATTTAAGTCTAGACTACAAATGCAGAAAAAATGTCATAATACCATAATACATGTACATAATTATATGGATCATCCTTCTTGTGCGTCAGAATATGAGTTGAATTAAGATTATTTTATGTTCACCACAATGTATTTCAAATGATATTGATGTGGATATTGAGGCAGAAATATACCTGCGTCCACTAATACACTATTAAATCCTATTAAATAATTCCCAAACTAAACCAATTCAAATAACACTGAAACTACTACCTACCTTTCACATGTATTATATAGAATAGTGTCCTGTTATTGATGTATCCTAAGTTATATGGAAACCACACGGACGTGTTATAAAGCTTTAGTCCTGATATGACCGAGTTTAGAGATAACTGATCAAGTACATTACAGGTACATTTTGTATATAGAGTCCCAGGTGTTAGAGAAATGTAACCTTGACCGATAAAACAATAATACCACTTCACTGGTTTACACTCCTTCCTAGGTCACTTAAACACACTACATTTGTATGATTTACCAGCTCAGTAAACCACATTTAATTTGATGAACACTTTGATCAGTAGAGATCACTGTTTGTCAGTAGAGATACACTGTTTGTCAGTAGAGATACACTGTTTGTCAGTAAAGATACACTGTTTGTCAGTTAAGATACACTGTTTGTCAGTAAAGACACACTGTTTGTCAGTAAAGATACACTGTTTGTCAGTTCAGATACACTGCTTGTCAGTAGCTATACACTGTTTATCAATAGAGACACACCGGTTGTCAGTTAAGATACACCTGGTCACTGGCAATCTTCTTTTTTCCACAAAGACTGAAGCAATGGAAACACACACAACCCTATACACCTTCTGTAAGACAACATTAAAAAACACTTCTAACCTAGCTGGGACCTCCACATTCTAGCTGCAGCTCTTCCAGATGGTGACCAGCAAATGTCCCTGACCATGCAGTTTCAGTACTATAATGAATGGTGTTAGATTGATGTCAACACTAATGAGCAGTAAATGTAGAACAGTAAGATAATTGGTCAATTAAGTTGCATCCAGCCATTATATCATAATACATACTTATGAATGCACAACTGCAAATGAGAAATAGCTTGGGGTAACTATCAGCCCACTTGATCTATGCCCACTAATGATATATAATTGATACACATGTCATAGATAACAAATAGTTTTATGTAATACTAGAACCATGCACATAAGTCTCAACTATTTTAAAGTGGCAACGTTGCTAATTTATAATTGCATATATATACTGTATGTGGTTAAGTGTCTGTACATTAACAGTAATCAGATTTTAGACCTATCTATGTATGACAATGGTTAGATCTATATAGACCTATCTATGTATTATGACAGTAGTGAGATATATACCTATGTACATTGTATGTTAATTGACTTTATAGATTTATATAGACCTATCTATGCATATTGACAGTGGTACCACTTATGTAAACCTACCTATGTATGTTGACAGTAAGAACGATTTCTTTATACCTTTACCTATGTATGTTGACAGTAGTAAGATTTATGTAGACCTTTACCTATGAATGTTGAAAGTAGTAAGATTTATATAGACCTATCTATGTATGTTGACAGTAATAAGATTTATATAGACCTATCTATGTATGTTGACAGTAGTAAGATTTATGTAGCCCTTTACCTATGAATGTTGAAAGTAGTAAGATTTATTTAGACCTAACTATGTATGTTGACAGGAGTACGATTTATTTAGACCTGTGTATGTATGTTGACAGAAGTGATATTTATATAGACCTATCTTTGTATGTTGACAGTAAGAACGATTTCTTTATACCTTTCCCTGTGTATGTTGACAGTAAGAACGATTTCTTTATACCTTTCCCTGTGTATGTTGACAGAAGTGATATTTATATAGACCTATCTATGTATGTTGACAGTAGTACGATTTATTTAGACCTGTCTATGTATGTTGACAGTAGTAAGATTTATAAAGACCTTTCTATGTATGTTGACAGTAGTATGATTTATATAGACCTGTCTATGTATGTTGACAAGTCGAAGATGTTTTGTTATGATATTATTTTCAGGCAATTAATTTTTGTTGTGCAGACTTTTGAAACTTTAACACTGATTCTAGGTCAATGACTGAAAATACGCTGTTGACCAACATCTACATTCTTAAAAGTATACCTCACTTGACCCACTATGAGGAAAAGTTATGAGCCCTTCCCACACTATAAACATCAACATGTCAGCCTGTATGAAATACCTTAAGCTTGATCAGGTTGGACACAACGGTGCAAATACATGCATGGTAGGTAATAATCCCGCATTTGGGTAGCAGTTTCCCATTTGAGTAGCATTTTTTTAACTGAAATTGGGATCAGCTCTAGGTGAAATGAAAGCAATTAACATGTCAAGTTCTTTTAAACATTATGAACAGGTGACAGACGAACAAGGGGGGCACTTAAAATAAACACAATTATCTACCGCAAAAGACGCCTACAAATTCTCTTTTTTTTCCCCCCAAGAACTATTATCACCTGGAACCCATTACCAACATCACTTAGTGACGAATTAATTTCTTTCAAATCATCACTTGAAGGTTACCACCAGTCTCTTTACTAATTCTGCATCCTCGTTATGTACATATAGTTTTAATACAATACAAAATTACAAAAACAATATTCTTTGAAATGCCACCTCCTAGGGTCAATTGCACTCCAACCTTGGAGTTCTTTCGATCATTGACTTATTTCTTATTTTATCTACAAGCCATAATCAATTTCAGATATGTTAATGCCTATAATCGTTTGTCACAAATGTAAACAATCAGTCTGTTATTATCAGGGACTCTTTTTTTTTATATTGCAGGCATTTAAATCCGATAGATCAGGAGTAAATTATGTAAACTTACATCACAAGCAGGCGTCACCTATTGTCACAAAGATACTGGTCAGAACGATGACACTTTCCTCACTTTTGCATCATTATAGATATACGATACACTCACTGTGTCGTTTTTGCTGTAAACGTCCTTGAACTTGGAGATGTTGTTTCTCGCCTCACACCACTAAAGAGTGGTTATCGCGTGATACAAATATGTTTAGGCCGATAAAGTGTCCCAAAGGATGAACTGATTTCAGTAGAATTGTTCGTTATGAAATAGGGACAGAAATAGTAATGCTTCCTAGTGCGTGTTCTCAGATGTCAGGTCGCTTCGGTAACAAGTCGTTTCGGGACTTTTTTTTCCCGGTCGTTTCGGGACATTTCGATTATTTTCTACTGTTTGTTTAGCACTCGTGTTTATGTTTGTTATATAAGCAAAACTGCTGATCTGTGTTGATAGATAAAGGGTCTACTTTTTAACTGAGTTTCCTCGTGTAAATTGTTAAGAAAATTGGGGCTTACGGAAAACATGGTCCACGTCCAAAGTCCTGGTACACATATCAATAATCCTGTGTAGCTAACTAATGCTTTCCATAAATTTACTTTCAATTTTCATACAAAAAAAAAAGTATAACATTATATCATATTGTTACGTTTGTTTATTTCAGTGTTACTTTGTTTATAATTACATATTGTTACAAACTTTGTTACACATGCCACGGACTTAGATACTCTAATTCCGTGCATATGGTATACATTTTTATATTGTATAAAATCAAACATTTGTTATGGTCTTGTTGATTGCAGAGATTTGAAAAAGACAGAAAATGTGTGAAAATGCAGACACACCCTAGATCTACTAGTCTACATTGTTAAATTTGGTACTTTTTGTGTGAAGAATTTACTGTCAAATTAGTATTTCCAGAGACGTATATATAGAGACGTGTATATTACGTGTAATATATACGTCTCTGGTTTTGTACGTTTAAGAACTGTATATATATATTGTTAAAATGTCATTGTCAACTTGATCAAGTTGGCCACATTAATAGGGAATAGAGTTAAATGAAAACATGTTATCACGATATCAAACAAGGAACCTTCACTAACGAAGAACTTGAAATGATTGTACCGTCACTGTACCCAAAACGGGACACTTGTGGGAAAACTGCCCAAGAAACTGTAATTCATCTCAAAGAATACTTTTATGTATACAGTTTTCGTTTGATAATACTTTTATGTATACAGTTTTCGTTTGATAATACTTTTATGTATACAGTTTTCGTTGTGTAACAGGGATATAATTAATGTATTTGCTTGTATGTATGTTTGTTTACTAAGTCCGTCCGTAGCGCGTCGACTGTCCATGTATATATTTCATACTCCGAGTAATGTAACGTCCGCGTGTTGTATTCTATACTGTGATGTTATGTCTATAGGTGTATTGTGGTATTCTGCTCGTTACGTATGTTGATATGTTGGTATACCATACAGTTGTTCATTGGTCAGTAGTGTTACGTCAAGTTGTGTATGCGTTTTCATTGGTTCGTTCTGGGTGGTCAGTTTTGGCGCGTGTTTCTTTGTGGGCAAATAAATCACGCTAGTACCTTTTGAGGACTCGTAGTTGACGGACGGAGAGATGTAATGTAAGTGTTTCTTTGTCTTTGTGTAATACCCAACGTATATGTATTATGTGTTTTATTTGAGATATAATTCTATTTGGATCTAATCTAAGTATAGATGATTTGTTATTCCTTTAATAAGAAATCAGATATGATTAATGTATTTTTTTATATGAAAACGTAATAATGGAGGTGATGTAATTTGATTTTTTGTAAGAGGCGTTATTACGTTGTGCCCATTTGACTAAGGTTCGATAAATTTATTTAGATGTCTTTTATTTTAATTACAGTATATCCGTATTGCATACGATTGAAGAAGGCGTCGTAATTATACAAATAGATAGTAGCCAAGGCCTTGTGCCACACTCAGGTATGCTATTGTGTTTTTTATGTAAGAGTATATATATAGTATTGATTTGAGAAGGTATAGGTCGCTAGACTGCTAACTGTGAATTTAATATATTGTCCAGTAACTTTGTTTTGAGTCAAATCTTCAGTTTGATTGTATTTCATAAAAGTTGTAATTGTAATGTGTATTGCCTTATAGTTGATTTGTAAGGGTAAAAGTTATGAA
The DNA here is from genome assembly GCF_002113885.1 of Mizuhopecten yessoensis. Taxonomy (NCBI): domain Eukaryota; kingdom Metazoa; phylum Mollusca; class Bivalvia; order Pectinida; family Pectinidae; genus Mizuhopecten; species Mizuhopecten yessoensis. Next base: position 264,350 of record NW_018406955.1, on the reverse strand, counting down.
ATCGTGTAAGAGTTATTTCCCCTGCGTTTGTACTATTAAATATGATTATGTGTGTCTATTTTATATATATATATGACTGTAGCTTGTACTTTGTACTTGTTGCAGGGTTCTTTTGGTTTTTACAACGAGCAATAAAATGACAGTGAACAAAACCCAGAGGAGTTGTTCTATATCTCACAACAAAACCACCTTTTGACCACAGTTTGATAATACTTTTCGTGACAATTAAACTGTATTAAGCCTTATTGACTGCTGATGATCGTAACATGGACATTGAAGGTAAGAATAATTACGAAAACAAGACTTTCCTGATTTACGTGCAGTCTATTTTATCAAAACTGAAGCTGGTTTGGAGAAGAAAGAGGTATGGCGGAAAACTTTTTTGAAAACGGAAAAAAATATTGATGAGTAAATAATCTTTAGTAGCAAAAATGCATGGAATAGATATAAAACCAATTGAATATGAAGTTTTGAACTGTTGAGATATTCGGTATTGTTGATATAATACTGCAAATATAGCCATATATTCACTATGAAAGTGAAGGGGTTTCCCAGACTTGAAAAAATACTTTCAATACTTTCCCATCCGAGGACCAACTTTTGAATAAACATTTTGATTCAGCTTTAAACATATATTTGTTGCCAATAAAATTGAACAAGGGATGGGGCACAAGTTTTTACAATTTATCACAGCCTTCTCCCGTCATACATTTACAATTAAATGTCAACAATGATAATAGACATAAACATAAAGTATATATATATAAATACATATTGAATTTAGTACCGGAATGTGACCGGTACAGATGGTACGGGGCTAAACACCTTCCCTCAACCATGGGACAACCCTTTCTGTAAAAAGGAATATTGACGAGACGAATATCCCTTTTCAAATGTTTACATAAAGTGCATATATGCAATGACAAACTACGCACTTATAAAAAAGAGAAACGTTTTTGAATTTATTTATTACATTGTACAAATCAATGTCTTTGGCCAATTTTTTATTCTAGACCATGCATATAAATGCCGAAAATTAATTCTTTATAGAGAAAAGGTTGTTACATGACCATACCACGGAATTAGATTAGTCCGTGATCATACATTCAAAGTCATATGAAAACATGAACTGTTGAAAAATTACGATTTGAAAAATTAAATATGCGATCCTTTTTACTAGAAGTAGGTTCTCCTTCCTCAGTTATTCATCCTGGTCCGTCATTTTGACATTTTTAATCTAGCTGCGATAACGTAGCTTTCTGAGGAAGAGCGATTTTTTTTTTATATATTGCGTCGTCGCGCCAGAGGAGGCCGGGTATTCATATTAGTACTATTTAAATCTTGCATGTCAAAACAAAATAAAATCATTTAATTCAGCAATATAATCAAATCATACCATTTTACTGATCCCGATAATATTATAATTTATGTAAATCTAATAGCGCACGTATCTCATTTGACCCCGAGTACCGACAGAGGACAGAACAGAATACGCCGTGGCCATCACAACAGTTATCCCTTGGAGGGCCTCATGGCAAAATCAAGCTAACCAGTCACTTATCCCTTCCTTTCGCATGAACCACTGTATAATTATAGAAACACAAAGTAAACTCTCTCCGATACATGTCCATTAACATATTAGAATAAGTTCATCTGTGTTCAAACTCACACAATGAGACTACTACTAGTGAGGTTAATAGTTTTAGATATTTATTCACTACATAAACAGCGCTAGCATTTCTGTCGATTTCATTTCAGCTTAACCGGCAATCCAGAAGAATACATGCACCGTACTAACTGCTAGGGCAGTAATTTTCTGCTTTGAATACTTCCCACTGGCAATAATGATTCCGTAACGTACCCCTTGCGCTATATTTTGACCATTTTGCAACTTTTCGCTTCGTAGCTGACACGGTCCAACACTTTTCTTTCGCTTACTTCACACGGCCAGTCATTTTGTTTACAAAGAAATGGTGTGCTATATATGCGCTTGAGCTAGTAGAGGGAAATCCCTGAACAATACCGATGATTATCTTAGATTTAATCATTTTTATGAATCTATTTCAGCCAAATCCGATCGCTATTTTCCATAAGGAGTCTCACTTGATATGTTTATGTAGTATTTGAAAGAAAAAAAAGACAAGAAAAAAGTTACTTCAGCCAGGGATGTGTAGTGGACCACACATCCCTGCTTCAGCGTGATGCCCCTTTAAGTCACTCATAATCAGCGGACATTTCACAGTGGACAGATCTAGACGTGCTATACGGGGAATGTTAGTGATTTTCACGCTCTAGAATATATTTTAATAATTACATTGTGCGAATTATTATTCTTACTTTTATATCTATTTGTGTAAGTTAGAATAATATCGATTTAGACAAATTCTCATTTTTTCCTGAATCAACATTTTTATGAATATCTGTCATCGATTATTATGTTTAGTTAATATCAATATCTTTAGTATATACATGTTTTAATGTATTTCAGTTTGTTATAACCCAAACTACAGTATGTAGAGCTGACGACTACATCCTCTGTTTAAACTGTATACCCTTGATCCATTGTTCGGGTAGGTACATGTGTGTCATTCTTCGGCCTCAGGAAACTGTTTGGTCCTCTGGTTTAACATATACATAACACATGTTGTCCTCAAACTCAGTCAACAAATGTATAATATTGCATCTCTGACCATGTGACTGCTCTTTCTCAATGCAAACGGAACTAGTGATAATTTATTTACTTTTCGTTCACTGTCTGCTGTTCTATAATGTTCTTCACACCCCGTGCTATAATCTCTCTCCTGTTCATTCGTCGACCGCTGGTATTTTCGTTTCGACCAGCCACACAGTAAAGTTCCATTTTCACATATTAAATGATTATAAAAATAATGTTACACAGGTTAACTATCTAATTGTATTACAGAGTCATCTGGGGAAAAAATACTTAGTATAAGGTTGGTCTAATTTGTGAACCTGTTGGGCGTGCAAGACATAATACACATGTACTCAAAATCTGTTTGTATCTCGAATGTGTTGCTGCGTCTGTCTTACTATTAGTTCATTATCTTGTTGGGACAATTCATTTATACCATATAACACTAGCTGAAAGTCAAGTGGGATGAAATCATTCAACTCAAGGAAGAGTTCAACTCTCTGGTCCGCATGATTATTACAGACAAAAAAGAAGTGATATGCATCTTCTACAGGTGTCCACACTTAGAATGCTGGAAATCAATTAAATTGGCATGAAATAGATGATAATTTAGGGTACTAGGGCGAACTCGTAATCTGGAATGTAAACTATTATTTTTCTGTAGCCAATGAGGTAATAATTTGGAATGTGAAATAAGTTTTGCTTACGGAGGGTATTTTTAAAAACTGTGTACGAAACGCTGTGTCTTATATCAAGGTCTCAATTATTCCAGTCGGACTGTAGACGGTGAAAAACAAAGTTTTCGTTAGTTGTAGTCTGGAATTAGGTATACAGTAGTTTTCAGCATTACGGAGGTTACAATGGGAGTTTTCTGACACTAAAGGGGGTAGTAGGGAGACGAGATAGTTTGGTGCGAGATTATTATGAATTTTGTAAAAAAGTAGTTTTAATTTCCTTCTTGATGTTCTCTAAGATAAAGTTTCTAAACCACTTTCAATGTACACAGATTCTCTACTTTCGTAAGAAGGTAACCCAGTAGTTGTCCTTGCAGCCTCTAGCTGAAGTTTTTCTATTTTGTCTACTTCACCGAGAGTACATCCATCCCATACTTCACAGCTGTATTCTAAAAGAGGGAGAATGTATGATCTAAACATTTTGTTTAAAGTTTTTCTATTTAATATATATTTCAATTAACGAAGAACGCTTATATGCTTAGATGCGTTTTGGCATTTATTCTCAACATGGGAACTCCATTTAGAGCTTTCATCTAATACTACTCCTAAGTGCCTATGGTTGTCCACAAAGTCAACACTTACATTATTAAATTTTACATCTATAACATAGTCTAGTTTGAAGTGTGAGATCAGTAATGCCTTTGTCTTGGCAGGTTGAATTTTACCAGCCACTTATCCGCCCAATCTTGAATTTTTCCTAGGTTATTATTAATAGTGGTTTCGATGTTCTGTGGAGATGTATCTAACATAATCAAGACGTATCGGCTTCAAATAATTTGGATAAGCTTTTAAGATTATCAGATATATCATTTATTTATAAAATAAAAAGTAAAGGGCCTAGTACTCAGCCTTGGGGTACTCCAGCATTAGTATATTTAATAGAAGACATATCATTACAAATATTATTCTATTAATCTGCGGATACATTTTGCAAAGGTTTCAGGGTTCGAATCGAAGTATTGATCGAAAATGCCATTTATATCTGCATAACAAAATCTTTTGTCCGTTTTTTAAGATTATTCACATGATTACGTTGTTTCCGAAAGTTGGTTATTTGTTTGGGGGGAACAGCGTGATTTAAATAATTGAAGTAGTCTATCTCCTCGTAAATTAGAATTGAACCAAGGTTTGTCGTTAGATCGAATCGTCACTAATTTTGTTGGTATACACTCCCTGGCAAAGGTAATAAAAGGCGATGTCATCTGTGGAGTGCTAGCTCGGAAGTAAGTCTGTCCAGTCTGTCGCATGTAATGTATATGGCTGAAGAGCTCGTAGTTTGCGTCTTTATAAACAGTTACTTTCCTTTTATATGTCAATATTAGTCCACACTGACAATTCCACTGTCGTCGCTTGGTGATCTGAACTGTCCTTTTCTATGTCGATTTCGTCAGCGAAACTAAAAGAACATGTGTCGAAGAGAAGAAGAACTGGGTCAAGAAGGGTAGAGCACGTACGTCGGTTTGTTAATAACGTTTGACAAGTGAAAGGAGTTTATAATATCGTAAATAGCATGGGTATTTTCTACAATAAGAGGTCTACATTAAGGTTCCGCTAAGGTCAAAATTTCCAAGGCTGGGGTACATATGGAAAAATGAAACTTTTGTTACCATTTCTTATTGCTGTCAGTTAAGATTTTTCTTAAATTTAATTATGTGATTATAGTTGAAAATGAAACGAGTCTTTGTGTGAATTATTCAAAAATAAATACGCTACAACGGTTTTAAATATGGGGTAAATGGTTGAGAGAACACAAATTTTCAAAAAAATGTGGAGAAAATACAAGTGATTTTCCAAAACCAACATTTATGTCACGCTACTTTCCTAGCCACTATGCAGTGCAAGCTAGCATTTAAACTAAGCACCGTTTAACAGTTTCAATGCGAGGTCTAATAGTTGTACTGCATATCCGCTTGATGGGGCCCGCTATTTTTAATATATTGAATGGCATTGGAATCGCAGCATTTATAAGATATGCAACGACTAGATCGGAGTAGATCGTGCTTTGTTTTATATAGTAGGAAAATTCAATCACTTGAGAATACCTATAGCACAATTTGACAACGCATCATTCACATTTACACTGTTGAATGATCGATACATACCAGCCACCCATCGAGTAGAAACAGCGAAAGTAGAAGTAAATATTATTCCGCATTTTCGCATTGACATGAAATTACTAATTCTGCATACATACCATGAAATATTATAGTTTTGAAGCCCAAACCTTAATTTGTATTAAAAATATATTTTGTAACGACCACTGGTATCGTTAAAATGTTTTACTGAGATGTGAAAACATGACCTATTTCAGGAACTTCACTTCCGGTTTGAAGAAAAGCTGCGACATGCTATGAAGATGAGGTAAACATCGAGAAAGAATTAAGTTTCTAGGACCATCGGAGACTTTTCATGGGTAAGATTTAGTGTCTAGTGAATGTTATTGCTGTACTATTGAGTATTGTCTTAGATATTATACGATCAGAAGGGTTTTGTAAGTCCTGATCGACTAAATATCGATGCGGTTTGTCTAAATATAAACAGACAACACGTGCTATATTCGGTAAGTAATTATTAATTAAATATTAATTATAAATTCATACAACAAAAATTATAGCATAAAAGTATAGGTTAGAATGCCATTGGTTGACAGGTAAGTTAATTTTTAAAGTTTTAAATAACATTCCACGTAAACATCAATATATGTAACTGGAGTTTGGACATATCACAGTAAGAATGGGAAGCAAACGGAAAACAAGTCGTGTATTTGGTAGAGGTTGGGAAAACACAGAGTAACACAGAGAAATAAACGTTTAGGAAGACTAACTTACAAAATTAAGGCTAAAAACCTGAGAAATGCGAATTTGAAACTGAACATTAGCAAATCACACATGCTGTTTACTAAGCCATGGTATAAAAAGACACCCATGTCCTCAGTTTATGCGGCATTTTCTACCAATGCCGATTTAAAACCAATAATAAAAAGGTGAAAGATCTCAGCCCCAAAGGTTATAGATTTATGAATTTAGATTGTCTGCAATCTCATGTTACCAAAATAACCATGCATGCTTGTCTATGTGTTGGTGCAATGAAAATTGCCAGAGAAGGTAAACCCCCAATTAAGCTGGAAACCGAAGTTCGTTCATTGAGTCTGGCCAGTGCCAAGGATGTCTTAAACAGTTTAAATTAGAAACCAGCACAAGAGTCCCAGGATCCAAACGCTATGATGTTAATGTTCGTGCTGTTTGAGGCAGCATGGTAACTGGAAATGGTCCTTCTCACTTGAATGAGTTCTTGGCAAATAAGAACTCCCCCGGTTTATCTCAGCCAACATTTAGTTCCATAGAAACTGATATTGGAATGTGGTGGCATTCGGATTTAGAGAAGGACATGTTGCTAGCGGGTCAAGAGGAACGAAATTTTGCAATTGAGCGCAATGACTTTCACCAAGAAGTCCCTGCAATAACTGTAATAACAGATGGTGGTTGGTCTAAATGGACTCATAAACATTCGTATAATGCAGCAGGTGGTGTAGCAATCGTAATCGGAAAAGAGACCACAAGCTGCTGCATATTGGTGTGCGGAATAAGTACTGCTACTTGTGCAGCCAGAATACTGATAAGGAACATACTTGTTTTAAGAATTGGGACCATGACAGCCAGTCAATGGAAAGTGACATCATTTTATAAGGGTTCCTTGAATGTGAAAGCAAACACGGGGTAAGGTACATGCGTGTTGTTGGTGATGGTGATTCTTCCGTTTTTTCAAGAATCACGGAAGAAGGGAAGAAGTACCCTGTTGGGGAAGAGATGTTGCTAAAGAAGAATGTGCCAACCATGTCTGTAAGTGTTATAGATCAAACCCAGAAAAGCTTGTCGTAGACAATCAACTGTACAAAGGTAAACACCATTTGTCAAAATCTACAAGAGTTAGACTCGTAAGTGCACTTAGATGTGCCATCCGTGTAGTATCTAAAGACTACAATGAACAGAAATTAGATCGTCCCAATATGATTAAAAGATTTAGTCGTGACATTAAAAATTCAGTTCATCATGGGTTTGGCAAACGTGACCATTGCTCTGATTTCTGTCAAGCTAAACTACAACCACCACCATCGTCAGCTGATGATACAGCTTCTTCTTCAAATGCAAGTGTTGATGAGGTTGTCTTTGTTGATGAGCAGGTCAGCTTCTGGAAAGAAGGTTCGTCAATATCAGCCCAAGAACAGGCCCGTTATGGAACATCAATTGACTATAGTAATGTCGAACATCACATCATTAAGGATGTAACATCACTCCTGGTTAGAATTGAAGAGAAAGCTGATCGTCTCATCAACAACAGCACCACCAACTTAGCTGAAAGTTGGATGCACATCAGAACCAAGTTTGATGGGGGAAAAGTGCACAACCTGTGTTCTCGAGGTTTATGGCACGCACGTTGCTACGGTGGGGCCCTTATGATGAACCTAGGTCCACAATGGGCTCGCAAGGTGTGGGAGTCAACAACTGCTTCAGAGCCTGGGTGCTAATTCAGGAAAGTTTACGCTCGCCATGAAAAGACCCTAGCAAATTCAGTGCGTCACAAATCCAAGCCCTATGTTCAAGAGCGCCGCAGGAAGCAGAAGATGTCAGCCATCAATCAAGCACCACTAAGAAGGCCCGAGACAAGCTTATGGTGCAGAAGCTATAGATGTAAGTGTTGATGTATCTACTGCAGAATTGGAAACATTAAAACAGCAATATTTGGACAAACATATCAACATTTCGGCCCAACAGTGCGACAAAATTACTAAATCAACAATTCAACAATCTTAGTCGGGTATTTGGCATTCAGAAAGAAAGAAAAGAGTCACAGCTTCAAATTTTGATCGATGGTTAAAAGAAACCCATCATTACCTATTCAGAAATTTCTGCACAACCTGCTTTATAGTTCATTCCATGGAAATAGGTACACAAGAAATGGCATTCTTCAGGAAGATACCACAATAGAGGAATATAAATTGAAGAAGGCTGACGAAGGGGAAAACATACATGTTGAGCGCAGTGGATTAGTGATACATCATATTCACAAATATTTGGCAGAAAGTCCAGATGGCGTAGTTTTTACTTCCACTGGAGAAACTGGACTCTTGGAGATCAACATTTTGCTTCATTCGAAACCATTGAATCTTTGGCAGGCTTCAAAAAACAAAAAGATCTGTTTAGAAAACTCTGAGGGAAAACTCAAACTAAAAACAACTCTCATATTTATTATTATCAGTGTCATGGCCTTCTAAACATATGCATTAAAGAATGGATTGATTCTGTGGTTCGTACCTTAAATCCTCACCAACTGTTTATACAAAGGATATATAAGAATGACAATGTTTGGCAGAACATTATGCTCCCAAAACTGATGTCTTTTTACAACAACGTACCACTTCCAGAACTGGCTTGTCCAAGAGAAGGCAAAAGTCCAGGCATACGAGAACCTGGAAAATGGTTATGTTATGACATGTATTTTTACATTCAGTGCAATATTAACAATGCATATACAACATGTGCAGTATGAATATAAAGTAATATAAGGTTAAGTTCAATCAAGCCCTTTGAAGGCTCACCATGAGTACCGGTTTAATTAAACATAAATATACATATATAATCATCATTCTGTATTACCAGCAATACAGTTTTTGAAAATTGAACTATAAAAAAAGGTAATTACATGAAATAAGTTCATACTTTGGACTGAACTGAAGTTTAATTTTCATTATTGCCATACACACGTTCAGTGACAGTTATTATCTAAGGTTAATACATTCTGAATGACACTTCTTATACCCTATGTTAATTTGTATATTTACAGTATGTGGCATCAGAAAAACAAAATCAACTTCGTACAAAAGGAACTCGGAAAAGAAAGTCAACTGCAGGAAAAGGAAGACAGTACAAGAAGGGTCGTCTGGAGAGCTCTGATTTTACAGTGGTGACGCTGAACCACAAAGATTTGTACCAGTTCGTAACAGGTAGCTAAGCATAGATGTTAATAACCAACCATATAGTCTAAACAGTTTGTGGTGTTTTATTCCTCTGTAAGGCAATGAATGGGTTGTAAAAGTCAAAAACACATTAAAAACACTTCATATGCTTATAACTAAATAAATCTGTATATGTTATTGTATGTTTCTATTTATATTTTAGGAGAACAAGACAGAGACCGATACAATTTGTAGGCAGGACCATTAAACATGAGTGGATTATTGATGAAACTTCACAACTGAAAGAGTGGTATAGGGGGAATGTATTATCTGTATTGTCTGGAATTGATGGTGCTGTGAATTCAGTATATGAAGTGCTGTATGAAGGCGAAGCCGAACCGTATGAAGTAAATCATTTAGTTGAAGATTTCCAGTCTGGATCTGTGCAGTTCTGTGACCTATAGTTTATCATTTGTTTGGATAATAGTAAAGGTATTTAAGATTTATTTTTTTTGCATTATTAGCTCATATAGTTGTAAGGTGTCTGATAAGATCTGATAAAATAGAAAAAATAATTGTTTTATAAAAGTAACATAATTTATTCATCAAGGAAGACGATTCATATTCAATACATTGGTCAAGATTGCGTTAAAACAAAGGAATATACGTAATATAAACGTGAATGTATGTTTTGGTTTTTACATGTATGTCAAATGCCATAGTGAAGTTTTTTGTGTTAAATTTAATTTGGAGCAGTCTGATATAATATCCACATTTTTAAACTACACTTTTTTTGAAACAAATTATATTTTGTACAATTACAGTATTTGGAACTCAAATACATCACGCAACAGAAAGAGAAACACACGAGGAAATCAACAGCATTCATTTGACACCAAGTCGGACAAGAAAGGACCCAAGATGAACAGACTCTTATATAGAAACAATTGAAACTGAATCATTGACACCGACGCCAGTTCTTAAGAGGTAAAGAATTATGCAAAGAATGTAAAATGTATAGAGACAGATTTAGACATGAGTTGCAGTAACTTGTATTTCAATCGTTGTAAAATAAATAAAGTTTAAACTTAAATAGTCTTTAGGAGCCAATATTTGCTATATCCAGTATATAGAGGTTAAATTGTGCAATAATGGTCCATTTGGAACTCATAAAGGTGGTCTTTATAAGTAAATATTCTCTTTACAGAATTAGCAGCAAAGTTTTGCTTCATTTAAAATAAAATAAAATATGTTCGGTGGAAGGATCACGCATGAATGGATAGAAGATGAAACTTCTCAGCAAAAACAGTCGGATAAAGGAAAATATGGTAACTGTATTGTCTTGAACTGATGGGAATTTATAATGTATCTTATAAGGTGCTGTATCAAGGAGAGGATGAACCATATCATTTGATTCAAGATTATCAAGCTGGATCTGTGCAGTTGTATGATAATTAGATTATTTCACTTTGGATAAAGAAGCAGGTATTTTAGTTATCTACTGTATACATCTATCCATCAGATTATGTTGGTTAAGTTGCATGAGTTGCCGGACAAGATTTGATCATGTCAGTAGGCAGATGTACAAACGAAATTATTCCATTAGCAGCTAAAATTGTTGTGATATATATATATATTTAACAAGTATTCAATGTTAATTAAAAAAGTTTTCACTTGGTATGAATTTAATTTCAATTCGATTTTATTGCTAAATCTAATATATAGCATGTATGGACTACCATACTTTTTTCAAAAAGGTAGTTCCCCATCAAATGTGTCTTCCATTTTTATTTATCAGGCAAAGTTTAATCGATGAATATGAGTTATAGGCTTCATTTAATGAGCAATAAACAGTAGCTTGCTTGAAATATACACTTCATTAAAAAATTTATGCCATTTTTCAGGATTACTGGAAAGTATACATTTGCTGGTTGTTTTGGAAGCTGAGGTACACATATTAGAAGATTGTGGGCTAGTACAAGGGAAATGATGTTCTTCATTGATTTCTACGGATTACTGTCATTACAATGTAGATTTTAATATATGACATTGTATATTTATTTCCTTTAACATTTTTTTATGGCAATAGGAAGTTAAGCACAAGTTTGACTTTAGCGGAACCTTAATGTTTAACTATTACTACTCCAGAGAGTGTTGGAAAGTGATTCCGAAGGAGCGTGCACTATTCGGGGGTCTATAGAGTGTTCATAAGAGGTATTTCTTATTTGGAAACTGGATATCTATCCAGGCCACTTCACCCACCCTAAATTCCAAGTCAGCTCTACGACGGGTGCACAAGAGACTGGAAGTGTAAACAGCTATCCCCCCATCCGGAGACCCACGATCTTTCACGTACAATTCATAGCCACCTAGGAGTATATCGTCGTCTGCTATAGATGCATCAAGGTGAGTCTCAGTGACACAAAAAATATCATAATCAGACGCTACTTGTTCTTAATATGACAACTTATTTCTCAGATTACGAATGTTCAAGTAAAATATAGATATATCATTAGCGTGGTTTGTCTGACCTGGGTTAGGATGTACGTCATTACATGATGAAAGGAGGAGTTGTAGTATAGGAAGTAAGTTTGAGTTGTTAATAAGACAAGATAGGGTAAGATGAACAGCGTGTAGAAGCTTTGCTAAAATATACATCACACTCGACTTGCAGCATGTAAATAATTGATGTAAATTTAAATGGATTAATAACTTATATTTAGTCAATACACCATGTGTCCGTTGGTAGAAACAGCCGATCGCTCTAAATCATCACCCATGATCGTCAGACATATACAGCGGCAATCGTCTGCATATCAGTATAATAAACACACTCAACCGTGTAGGTTCTATAGAAGCGGGTCAAAACAGAATAGGTCAAAGTTGAGAAAGGTGAATAAGGGAGGTAAGAACATGTAAACAGAGAAAATTTCAACACACATGGAATACAAAGACGGAGTACCTAAATTTGTTTGAAAATATTAATGTGACTAGGTAATACAAAATAGAACAAAATAAACAATCAAATTGATGATTTGGATGCGAGATATATATACGTGTATATACATATACAAGGAGAACATTTACAACACAGCAAACAAAACGCTTTCATATACTACGTATTTTCGATTTACTTTATTATATGTACACATTACATGTACATATCTTTCTCACATCCACCCTCACACACTCGCATACAGACAAAAAATACTACAAATATGTTTCAACCTGATCAGTAAAACAACACTCGTATATTTACATGGATATATATCTCCGGCATAATGAAATAGTTTCAATTTTGTTTTTTCCATATTCACTGCACTTTTACATTTTAGTTACTATACGGGTGTACATGTAGGACATTTTGATTATATTAAGGCGGATATGGTATTAGGGTATATACACACTCTGCACCTAATTTATACAACTTATGTTGATGATGCCAATCATATTGGGTTTTTTATCTTTTTTTTAATTGATGCAGCATTCAATATTCCACATTACCTATTTTCACCAAGTGCTCTGAGAATATATGTTTTTTTTCATTTCAATGTATCGCATGCAGCTGATATCCTCCCATTCTCATGTACTCGTCCAACGAGTGCCATGATACTAAATTTTCTTATATTATAATGTGTTATATGCACAGACACCTGTATACAATGATGATAATATCCTTCCATTCTCGTACACTCGTCTGCCGAGTACTATGAGCATGTATTTTCTCACATTTTACTGTGTTGTATACACAAAACAGTATAGCAAATTAAGAACGTTTTACAAAAAATGCAACTGTTCAGAACAATTCTTATGAGTGTCTTAGAGTTATTATTCGATTCAAACACAGAATGTGTGCATCTAAATATATATTTCGTATCTTAATGTATATACACCTTTAAAAATGCATGCATGTACTAGCATGCACCTAATAACATATACTTAGACTTTGATGGGGTTTAGTTTTAAACAGAATTTTGTCACTGTTTTGAGAGGTTTTCACAAAGATTTGTCCGTCCGTTGTCCAGCATGTATCGATGTCATTCCTACCTTTGGCTCTCTCTAGTAATTTCACGATTAACTGGCGGGTCTTTGTGAGGTCATCGGTTATAAAAATCTTGTCGCGGTCGTTTTTCAGCTTCCTCTTAGTTCTGAAGACTGTGGAAACGACAGATTATCTGGAATTTGCCCTCGCGGTTTTCTTTCCCAATAATGTGTGATCTGAAAGTGTCATCTTTCGCAATGTCCAAGTTAAATTTTGATCGACATACCCTTTCATCAATTTTAGGGTCGGAGAACTTTTCTCGTCTGTGGTAAGTGACATACTGTGGAATCGGAATTTGTTCCTTCTGCCATACTGCGCCAATTCTTCAATCTTATCCTCGATCAGGTTAGATTTACAATCTAGCGACTCATTGAGACTAGTGATTTTGGACTCTTGTGAAGCGCATTGACTACTGAGTAAGTCTTTGAAGGCCTTTACATTAGTAATCTCAGTTTCTTGTGGTTGGACTTTTTGCTGGAGTGGTTTGATTAAGGTTCCGCTAAAGTCAAAATTGTGCTTAACTTCAAATTGGCATAAAAAAATGTTTATAAATATAAATATACTATATCATATATCAAAATCTTCGTTGTAATGACAGTAATCCATAGAAATCTATCTAGAACATCATTTCATTTGTACAAGTCCACAGTCTTCTAAAATGTAAACCCCAGCTTCCACAAAATACAGCAAATGTATAAGTTCCAGTATTCCTGAAAAAGTTGCATAAATATTTAAAGAAGTGTATATCTTGGTCAAGCTACTGTTTATTGCTCATTAAATGAAGCCTACCACTCATATTCAGCTATTAAAGTTTATTTAAAAAAGAAAAATGGAAGACATATTTGATGGGGAACTACTTTCTTTGACAAAGTATGATACCCCATACATGGTGTATTTATATATATTTATAAAATCCAGTTGAAATTAGATTCATACCAAGTGATGTTTTTTGATAAACATTGTATTCTTGATATTTTTTATATCGAAACAATGGAATTATCAAACGGTTAACTGATAATGGAATATTTTTGTCTGTACATCTGTCTGTCTACTGACTTGATGAATCTTGTCTGGGTAATTAACTCATGCAACTTAATCCGTATAATCAGTTTGAAAGATGGATTAATTAATGGGTTTATTGGAGGCTTACCGTCAATAACATGTGCTTCCTTTATTAATGTCCTGTGTCTTCCTAAACCTTGACCAAAATTGCAAGTTATTTTCTTTTTACTACCCATTCTCACCATCAGTGACGTGTGATCAATCCAAAATGGTTCCTTTGCCTGTCCATACAATGGTGTTTTAAAGGAATATATTATAGAACTTATAAAAAATAACTTACCTGTAAACAAATGGTATCTTTGCATTCGTTTTTCATTTACACATTATTTAATTTAAATTTTTTGAAGTATTTTAGTATTTGTTACTTACCGGATGTAGCACGTGTGATGACTATCAACATGATATCGTTTTATTCATTGCTTGCATGCAAGAAGACGGTGATCAATATTTTATGTGTTTGTGTTATTGTATTAAAGTCTTACCACTATTAACACACTATTTCTTACCTGTAAATATATATGGTTATCAAGAAAACGTTCAATTTTCACACTGTTTACTTTGCCGTGATCAAAGATCAGCCATTTCCCCTCATTACGGAAGAGATGAACCTGAAATAGACCGCATTTTCCCATTGCAGTTATAGTTTTAGATGTATCATTTTCTATATATAAAGTGACGTTTCATCATATTTTGACTGCTTTAACCTTAAATGATTACATTCTTTTAAGTATTGAAGTATTTTGAATGCAAGTCCTGTACTTTGCCAAAAATACGAAACTGTGTAGCGATATATATCTACTTTCCATTTCAACAGTGGAGGGCTCCTCGTAATAATTGGCCAAATAACATTGAAAATAGTACTTGAGAACGCATTTTTGCAATATTTTGATGTGAAAATTCGTTTTTATTACAACTATCTTTTTTGGAAACTTATTCCCTTGCAACCACATTGTCAACTTTTTAACTCGGAGTAATGTCTTAAATTTTCAAAGCCGTCTAAAGCCAATTGTATAGTTTTAATGTTCATTGCAGTTTCTATATACACAATTACCATTTTTGAAAATATACCACCATGCAAACAATTATTACTTTAGCGATACCTTAAATCGTCCATTGTGGTTTGTATAATAACCTTGACCATATCGGTCATACACGGAACGAAGGCTTCGGCCCACACAGGTGCAATATATTTTGCCATTTCAGGACAAGAGAGTGATGACCTGACAATCATGCCCATGTCTACAATTTGACCTTTCCCGATGTCTATAGGGTTCCGACATATATATCGGGTTACGTTGGGAATTTCTACGGGCGTCACTTTAGTGTACCGGGGATGGTCAGGGGCATCAGGATAGTCTTCTGTTATAACTAAAGACAAATCATTGAGTGACCATGACGGTTGTTTTGCTTGCATTGTTGATCCCTGTATTGTCAAACATATTTTTAAGAGAAAAATTAGGCTGTATAAGCGGGCAGATTTTGACAGATTTAATGATCTTATTTCTGATTATAATTGGAATGAACTTTTTTAAAATTGTGATTCAGTTGATACTGCCTGTAATCGTTTTACTGATACGTTCCTAAAACTTGCAAATATATGTATTCCATCAAAAGATGTAACTATGAGACCTAATGATAAACCTTGGATGACCTCTAAATTAAGAAAAACAATGAAAATTAGAGGTAAATTGCATAAAATTGCGAGGTCAACCAAACATCTTTCGGACCTCAACAAATTCAAAACTCAACCCAAAGCTTTTATTGGAGACTCATCAAAAGGTTAATGCGATCGTCTGGTACTACACAATCTATACCTACCCTTGTAGATCCTGTTTCTGACAATGTGGTTACTAGTGACGAAGACAAAGCTAATTTATTAAATGATATTTTGTAATGTTACTCGTGTAGATGACAGAAATCCTGCGGTTCCTCTCATCGAGCCAAAAACTGACAAGAGTTTTAGGTACATTGAGTTAATAATAATGAAATACGAGATATTTTACAGATATTGAAGCTTGGTAAGGCCTCGGGTGAGGGCGGAATCAGTCACCATATGCTAAGAAACACATCAGAAACAGTTTGTGTTCCCCTTGAAATCATTTTTAATAAGTCTTTATCGTCTGGTGTTTACCCAATCTCTTGGAAAACAGCCAAAGTTATGCCACTGTTTAAAAAAGGTGACGGGCATTCTCCCTCTAACTACAGGCCAATTTCTTTATTACCTACAGCTGTAAAAGTGTTTGAAAGGGTAATTTTCAAATACTTGCATAATTGTGTTATTGAAAGCTCACTTTTTTATAAGCACCAGTCTGGTTTTTTGCCTGGTCATTCTACTGTATATCAGCTCATTGAAATTTATCATAACATCTGTATTGCTCTAGAAGAAGAAAAAAACATTTATGTATGGTATTCTGCGATATTTCTAAGGCTTTTGATAGGGTTTGGCATAGGGGTTTGATGATTAAGTTAAAATCCTATGGAATTTCAAGGGAATTGTAAACTTGGTTGGAAATTACCTATTTCAGCGGCACCAGAGAGTCTTTTTGAATACTTCCTACTCCGACTTAGGTTTCATTGAAGCAGGTGTTCCTCAGGGTTCGATTCTTGGACCTCTTTTGTTTCTTATCTATATTAATGGTATTGCTGATGTGTTTGAATCAACCTCTCGTCTTTTTGCAGACGATACTTCTTTGTTAAAATCATCCTCTTTATATCTAGAAATCCAAACGGTAATGAATAGAGATATCGAGTCTCTTAATGCATGGTCCCAAACTTGGTTAGTAACATTCAATCCAGAAAAAACTGAGGTAATTTTTGTTTCAAACTTGGTTGAAATTGATGAAGGTTTACAATTAGAATTTAATGGCGAATTTTTAAAGTTTACTGATCATCCTAAACATTTTTTAATTCAAGTGCAAAATGGGGGTATCATATTTGTGCAATATATACTTCAGTTATGAAAAAAGTCAACGTCTTACGTAGACTAAAATACTTATTAAATCGTGATAATCTTTTAAAGATTTATAAATCATTTATTTTACCAGTTTTAGAATATACTTGTGAATTGTGGGATGGTTGTACAACTTATGAAACAGAAATGTTAGAGAAAGCCCAAAGAGAAGCTTCTCGTATTATAACTGGTCTTCCTTAATATGCCCGAATTGAAGACTTACTTTTTGAAACTGGTCTAGAAACTCTTCCGAATAGAAGAAAACGCAGAAAACTCAAACTTTGGTATAAAATGCACAACAAACTAACTCCAGACTATTTAAATTCTCTATTGCCATCTTTCGTTGCAGAAAATAACTGTTACACCCTTAGAAATAATGATGATTATATAATTCGTCCTTTCAGGCTTTCTCTAACAAATTCATCTTTTATACCTTCAACTCTTCGCGGTTGGAATGCATTGGAACTTTCAGTACGATCATTGACCTCATTATATTCTTTAAAAAACTCGTTAACTTCAAATGTACAATCTCCTCCACCAATCTACTTAGGTTTCGGTGAACGTAAAGTTTGCACACTAAACTTAGACACCAGTGTAGTCCACTTAAATATGTTACAATAGAGTAAATCTGGTTGATAGTCCAGTTTGTTATTGTGACCATCCCTGTGAAAATGCCTTTCATTTTTTTTGTGAGTGCTTACTTTTAAACAACGAAAAAACATACCCTGCTCCAAAATTGGAATGCCTTGCATGTTGATTTTAATTTAGAACTACTTTTGTTTGGTAATACAGTCGAACCTCGTTATCTCGAATTCTTTTAACTCGAAGACCCCGTTTATCTCGAAGTATTTATCCGGTCCCGGCCAAATCTGTTCTTTATCTTAGTAAATAAAACTCTGATAATTCGAACCCTGAAAAGTCGAAAAACTCGGATACCTCGAAGAAAAATATTGGTTTCAATAGCGTTAATCCAACGTAGTATCCAAATTTCATTTTGTCACTTGTTAATTCTTTGATACAAATAAAATGCAAAAGTACGACATTTCGCCATTCCGTGTTTATGAACATCTTTCGTAAGTAGACTAGCATGAAATCAGTAAAAAAGAATTTACGATAAAG
>NW_018406955.1:215560-245418 GCF_002113885.1 Mizuhopecten yessoensis | reverse complement strand
TAGCTGTATTTGTTATATTGATTACGTATATAATTTATCGATTGATTAAAAGCATTAACTATTAATAAAACCAACAACTGCTAGTGCTATGTCCCAACAGCAAATTTCATACCAAATCTATCAACCCGCATAACGCGAATACTCGGATAACTCGAAGTTTTCCCACGACCCCGTCGACTTCGAGATAACGAGGTTCGACTGTAGTTAACTTTCGGTAGAAAACAACATAAGTATCTTTAGACATGTGCATCATTACATCAAATCCAGCAATAGGTTTTGATAGTTATAATTACTTTTCTATTTTTATTTATTACTTTTCTATTTTTATTTATGTGTAAGTTGTTATATGTGTTTATGAAATTGTATGACATTATTTTGCCTGATTTATTTGTTACATTGATTCTGTTCATTTTGAAATTACTATACCAGGATGCATGTCATGAAATTTGTATAATTTATAATTTATTCAAATGCGGATCGATTTTTCTGTTTACACGTTTACTTTTCTAGGTAACACCCCTCCCCTCCATCACCCCTGCCCCCTCCAACCCCACCTTTCCTTCTCCACCTTATCTATTTCCCTTTCCCCAAAAGCATATACACTAACTTAACATTATGTATTGCGGAGAGGACTCTATTAAGTTTTAATAACTTGTTGTCCGATCCATTTGTATATTTGTACAATAAAATATGTTTAAACTAAAGGAGAGTCGCTAAATTTCCCTTTTATTTGTCTTGTCAGAGTCAGCGTGCGACATATTCACAAGAATAAGATGATACAAATTGTAAAATTCAAATATGAGTCTTGTTGGAGTCCGTGAAAAAAAGATGGCGGTGAGCAAGAGTGAGCGAGTCTTAGTATGCATGCTAGTATCGCCTATATTACAGTTTATACGGCGGTAACGGCATCAAATACAATTCCAGATGAATCTTAAAACAGTAAAGAGTTCATAGATAACAGTAACACACCGTTTGGTTTACTTTCACATTAATAACAAACAGATTTAGGTGTCCGAAACGTACAGTCTGTCCTCTTTGGTCGCTACTTGAATTCCTTTAGTTATATATTAATAAATTGAAAGTTACAATAACGTTCCATACATACATGGTATACATGTATATTGAAAGTTACAATAACGTTCCATACATACATTGTATAAATGTATATTTAAAGTTACAATAACGTTCCATACATACATTGTATAAATGAATATTGGAAGTTACAATAACGTTCCATACATACATTGTATACATGTATATTAAAAGTTACAAAAACGTTCCATACATACATTGTATAAATGTATATTGAAAGTTACAATAACATTCCATACATACATTGTATAAATGTATATTGGAAGTTACAATAACGTTCCATACATACATTGTATAAATGTATATTGGAAGTTACAATAACCTTCCATATATACATTGTATACATGTATATTGAAAGTTACAATAACGTTCCATACATACATTATATACATGTATATTGGAAGTGACAATAACGTTCCATACATACATTGTATACATGTATATTAAAAGTTACAATAACATTTCATACATACATTGCATACATGTATATTGATAGGTACAATAACGTTCCATACATTCATTGTATAAATGTATATTGAAAGTTACAATAACGTTCAATACATACATTGTATACATGTATATTGAAAGGTACAATAACGTTCCATACATACATTGTATAAATGTATATTGAAAGTTACAATAACATTTCATACATACATTGTATACATGTTTATTGGAAGTTACAATAGCGTTCCATACATACATTGTATACATGTATATTAAAAGGTACAATAACGTTCCATAAATACATTGTATACATGTATATTGAAAGCTACAATAACGTTGTACATATATTGTATACATGTATAGTGGAAGCTACAATAACATTCCATACATATATTATATACATGTATATTGGAAGTTACAATAACATTCCATACATACATTGTATACATGTATATTATTGAAACTGCATTTCTTGATACTGTAAGCAGAGATACCAAATGACCTTTAATGGGATGTAAGTTCTTATTTTTCCTAAAATTAATATAATTGCTTGTATTGTCTTCCGACATATTTTAACATTAACAGAATATTGCATGTAAGTGTCATGATTTATAAATATCTACATATATTATAAGAGATGTCACAATTCAATAACAAATGTAAATAAAAGGCGGCAATAGGTCTCGTGTTGTTTATATACACATCAACATATAAATGAGATATGCACGCATAATACTTGTTTATATCTTTATACAAATCCGCTTAAACATGTCGTCTTCTAAGCCTGGTTTAACCATCATTGCGACAACATGCCAAATGACAAATCAAATCTCTATGATTTACAGAATAAGCATACTTCTTTATTTTCCAAATAGTTTTACAACAAATTCATATTCAATTACCTTATGTTATACAGTTTATGTATTTGTTTATTCGAATCTAAAGCATTTGACATTGTTTTCTTTTAAAAATGTTTATAGTTGATCACGAAACAATGGCCATACAGATATGGCTAATTGAATGACTCAATCGGATCGTTGAGAGTTTTGTTTTGCTGGATGCCTGTAATAACAGGGCCTTGGTTGTTAATGGGTAGTGCCACATATGTCTTCATGTGGATGTAGCCCGTATCTTCTGGACTGATGCGGACCTGTGTCCAAATAGAAAGTCAAAACTTAAATTACATCCATACATATCACAATGGTTCCATATATTGAAGTACAATGACAAGTAAAGAAACGGGTTATATTATTGCAAAAGACCCCGGCTGTCTCCGTGAAAGTCGAGCGAGCTATCCACCGCGCCACCCAAAACCCCCTACCTTACTGATGGCTACGTATGACTGACCCCAACAACATTTACGCCTGCAGTACCACTCACCCGTCACCACATTTCTTTATGAAGAACACGATCATTTTATCATGAGTGTTTTCCTTGATAGAGTAAAGCCTTTCACATACAGCCATGGATTAAGACTACACATTTACATTAAGACACCTATATATTGACAAACTTCAAATATTTGTTAAGAAATATACACTACCCTCGTCAAGTTGGATCTTTTGCTAAATAGAAATGGGAGTTCCGTGTACTTTAAGGTAGGCTACATTGTGTAGACAGTATCTTATGTTTTTAATAATTCTTTATTTGAGTGTGGAATTCACGTTGAATAAGTAGTACAGAAGTTAACATAAACAGAACGAAAATAGGCATACAATGTATTTTAAGTTTATCAAATGTTAGATGTTGTTTTATTATAAAGAGATACAATGTAAGTCATGATGTAAGCTATACTTCATTAGTGATCTACGTTATGCATTTCATTCGTTCGATTCGCGTGTAAATGGGTGGATCGGATTTGTTGTTGTTGATTGAAACACGTGTTTATATTTTAATTTTATGGACTAACGGAGGAGTTGAGTGTCTCCGTTTTTCCAATTGATGATTGCGATCAACCTTTCATTGTCGTACATTCTATACTAAATTCTCACCTTGATGACGTAGTTAGTCCCTTGTACGACCTGCTTAATGCTTGAAATCGATTCAAACATCTCGAAATCTCCTGCATCTAGGAAAATTCCAGTCGCAGGTTGAAGCTGAAAAAAAGAAAATACAGTGAGCAAAATATTTCTATTGGTTGAAAAAGACACAACGTTGCGTCTTTTATGTTGCTAAAACAAAGGCGTTAAAGCATTTTATATCTACCCTCTGTGCATGCACCACTTACTGCAAAAGCAAGTTGAGGTAAGATTTATTGACAAATGTTTCCAAACTGTTATGGAGAAAACCTCACCCATTGCACTTTCGACTGACCTTCCACGATTCAGAACAACAAAAATGGTTATTTTTATTGGGATTTGCCCTAGGGATAATTTGCTTTGCCTAAATACAACATGTTTACCTCTGTTTAATTAATTGTCAGTTTAGTTGTTTTTATCTATAAGATGAATTAATTGGCATATCGTTCAATTTGGCCAAAGAATAACACCGAATCAGTCATGTTGACAAATTATGAAGTTTTACTCTGTTAAAGTAAAGTTGGTTTTGTATGACAGTTAAATACAGAAAGATACATATTTCAATCCATTTTAAATAAACGTATTTATTGCTGTTGAGATAAGCCAATAGTGCTTTCATCTTAAGCATATATATCTTAAATTCTATTATTTTGCTGTTTTTCAAAATAGTATTCCGATGTCAGTTTTTGACAAATATATATCTGAAATCAGTTGGTCGTATGATCACAATTAACGTCATATACCCAATGATAGAATCAATGTAAACATTAAAGTTCAAATTTTGACTGATTTTTATTATTTTCATGGTCACAAAACTCATTTCTCTATCTGGGTTCTAAATGTACAGTTTCCTGTGGTTCACACACACATTTCCGCCTACAGAATAATTTACTGAACTTGTAGTGCTGCTGCAAGGTAAGGACTAAAGTGCATGAAAGTATATATGGAGTGACATAGTTAATACATATAAGAGACTTAACAACATCAATGTGTAATAAACGTACATTAGCTGTGATGTCTATCACATCTTCAGTAGCTGGGACAACGTTCCGCCATGGAGCAGCCATATTATATTCAACCTGTAAAACAAACAAATAATCAATAAAGGTTTTTTTATCATTTAAACGTTGTAATGATTTTTATTTCGAACTATTTTATAAAATAAATCAGATTTAAAAGGAATTGGGCAACAGACAAAGCCTTTACAAGCCCTGACGGTACATTTCAAACAATAGCAGACTCTGAACTAGGAATATTAACATTGGTTTGGAACATAAGAAATAAATCTGGAAGCAAATTAGCTAGTATTCATTTAGTGTGCAAGTAAAACGGAAATATTCTGATGTTATTCCACTTTGTGTATGTATGTTTATGTATGTATACTTATAATTGGTTTATTAAGCATAGAATAATAACAGGGTTTTAATATTAAATTAACTGATTAACATATTTACTTTTTATCATAAACATCTGCTAGGAATACAATGTGTACTATTTACTGATTTCTAGCTACTAGTCAACCATCATCACTCCCACTCCAGGTTTTAATTTGACTTGCAGCACTGAAAGTCTGTATACACCAGAACTACGTGCTAACCAAGTCAACGAGGACACACGCACGCACGCACGACCCCTTCTCCCCCCCGCCCCCCCCCCCAAACACACATCTATATACACGAATAGCTGAATTAGGATCTCCACTTAAGTGACTACTTCATTTAGTCAGTATATTAAAAATAAATGTAGATTTAAATGGATGTCAAGCTGTTAATGAGACACAGATATTGTTTATTGTTTTCCTTTAGTCATGATTCTAGGGTAATGCACAAATCACACCTTCAATATCATAACCACATACGCAAGAGGGATTATCAATAAGATGGTCTCTAAAGAGACCAGAGTTCAATTGACTTGCACGATATCGAAATTGACATAATATTATGTTAAAAAATATAGTCCCTTCATATTTAAAAAAAAAAAGGACATATATCTTCAATGTTTTGGGGTATTGCATAATGAACAGGTTGTTTTCTGGGTTCACTAATTAATCTTAATTTATAATAATTACATTCAGTTATATTCCAGAAGACTTGTATATTATTTCTATAAGTTTGTGTTTGAGTGATCTAAATATATGCATCTTATTACAGGCATTGTTATAAAATAGTAATATAATATACAGCATTTGATATAGCGCCCTATCTAAAAGAGACACTATAGTCCAAAGCTATGAAAATGGGGGTCTGAAAATAATAAATATCAGGAATTTTATAACTTGCCTTAAGTCTACAAGGATAAGAAGATTAATCAAGAATAATGATAAATGTTGGACCAGTACTTTATTAGCACAACATTTTCAGGCAATCAACATATCAGATGTTGGTACTGACTTCATTAAAAAATTGACGACCAAAAATACCTTCATGGAAAATGTATTTCAGACATGGGTAGATATTTCAGAAGAAACACAAATGCAAAATAAAACTATAAATTGTTGATAACAATTTGACGGGCTTTTTACATAAGTCTAAATATAGAATCCAAAAGGAGGTAACTCGTATTTAGATTTTCTTTCAGTTAGCCCATTTTGTACAAATAACTGCACATTGCACTATCTATTCATATTAAACTTTGACTCATATATCATAATACATTGTAAATGATTACCTAATCTGTGATGGTGCTGGCCATAAAGAGCCGCAGACGAATTGTTGTACCATTTTGGTTAATATTGACTGAGTAGAATTTGAGGAGATATTCATAAGTTCGTTAGGGCCAAAAGGAATGCATGTACTAATTTTGGTTAATATTGCACTGGCAGAATCGGAGAAGGAGATCGTTAAAGTTTGTTAGTAATATTGTCGGCTTTTCAAAAGATCAAAGGAAATAATGAACGTCATATGACGTTCATTTCAACAGATTTGACTTTATATATGTCAATTGGATTGGATATCAGGCTAGGTATATTTAAGTCCTTTCCAAACTTATTTACAAATATTACATATACTCTGTAATAACAATCCAATAAAACAGTGCAGGGGATATAAATCCAATTAAGCTTGTGAAATGAACATTTTACAACTTTTATTCAATCATTTTCTGTTTGTTTTACATATAAACAATTAAATAAATCATGTATATTTATTGACAACCCATCCTGCATAAAATCCAAGGGATTCAGGCCCAAAGGTCCCTGTGTATAAACACATTGGCCATCCACCCACTGGATATATAGGATAAGTTACCAAGAAATAAAGATTTTGTAAAATTTCAGAATATGATATGGATTCATATAGGAAATTGTAGCTATTATTATATATTATTAGAGTTGATTTTCATAAAAAAATATTTATCAAAGCATAATAGAATATTCATGTAAGTATGAAATAGTTAGAACAGGTTATAGAATAGTACACTCATAAATTCCATCCAGTCAAGCCGAATACCAGAGATGTTGTGCAGATAGATACACCAGTATCAATACTTATTAGCAGAGTGATCATGACACTATACATAAAAGCATCACTTTCAATGTTAAGTTTTGCTGTGAGTGAGATTACACATCAAGCCTATTAGTTTGACAAATGTAGTCAGATATACTTTGTAAGATATATGACGTTAACAGTAAATGTTACAGAAAAAATACATCAAATTGATCGGATGGACATTTCCTATCCACAACAATAACAGTTTTTCAACAACAACAAAAAGTGAAAAATGAAAAAGTTTTAAAAATAGGTGACGTTTGACCCCATGGCGAGGATTTAAACTTGACCTTTGTCCTCATCACATGGCATGGGCCACGACTACACTCTATCAATATATTATAGTATAAATACAGTACCATTTATAGTTAAGGATATATGGCTGTTTAAAAAAGGTGAATAAAATCGCTTTAAAGGTCAAGGCGGCCTTATTGAATTTTTGAATATCTTCAAAATTTGGCCATGACATCTTCAAACTATTACCTACAACCTGACAAAATATCATGTACATACCTATAACTATTTAGAAAAGTTGGTCTTGAGAAGAAGAAGAATAAACAGAACAAAACAAATAGGTATTTTCACCTGTTGGTGAAAAGCCCTAAATATTGAACAGTTTCTTACTTTTCCTATATAGTATAATCCAATTTTCTGCATTGATAATAGGTCTTTTTTCTTTAAAAAATGGTTTGAGATGGGTGTTAAAATGAGTTTGATCTACCAGACCAAGATAATTCTTTTCTAACCTTTGCAAACTAAAATTCAATATCGTTTCGGAAAACTTCTTACTTTATCAAAGTATATGCCAATCAATTAAGCAAAGATATAGACACTTGAAGTTTAATTTAACACTGTTGAAATACCATTTATACCACACCATATCAATGTAATTATGAAAAGCAAGAAAGGTTGTAAAGACATGTATGTTACCCTAAATAATAAAAATATATGTGCGAATACAGCTGAAATAAAATGGAAATTAAAAGAGAGTTTTAGAAACATAGGCTGGAACGATTGTTTAGCATTCCTTTTAATAGTACAACTGATATAACACTACAGTGGCTCCAATACCGGTAACAAAATCACATTCTCCCACTAAACAATTACTTGAAAAACTATTGGTGTTTTGAACGATAATATATGTAATACGTGTTACACAGAAATTGAAACTATACAGCATACTTTCTGGGAAAGTCATCATTCTTTCCGATTTAAAAAAACTAAATATACCAAAATTTGAGAATCCATACATTGTATCTTTGTATATTTGATATTCTTTCTCTCGAAACGAATACTTAAAATTCATCTTGAAAATGTAAGAAGATATAGTGGTGAAATATTGTAATATAATAAAATAAAACTGTATATATCTGGTATGTTATGGTGTTATTATATGGTTGTGCTGTTTGTGTTTGTGTTTATTTTATTTTCAACAGACAAGAGAACCTGAATGAAAACCTGTGTTTTATATAAATTAGTACATAATAAAAAATTAACTAATGTCACATTGCGGCATCCTATACAGAATTATGACTTTTGTAAACAAGACCTTGTCAAATAAGTCACCTGTTTAAACTGAACTTGTTAAAATGGTGTCCTGGATGTATAACATACAAGCAATGATATATATTGATACTACATGGTTCTATACTTTTAACTACTTTGTGTAACAGCAGCAGGGTATGAACAGGGGGTATTAATGAATTGCATAAAGATAAAAATAAAATTGTTTAATATATCATTAGGGCATTGCTTGCCTATTACTAATTAATTCTGATTGACTTTTTAATAAGAGCATTGTATAGCTCAAAATATACATTAACTATTTATATGTAATTGAAACATACATTTGTACATGGATTTATCTCCCCTATACCATCTGCTATATATAGACGGGGGATTTTTGCTACTTATAATATATAATTTGCATCCATATTTTCTTACTGACCGTTTCATCTTTATCCCTGTCATGTCAACCTAAGGAGAGAACTTATATATGCCTATCCTGCTGTTCAATCCTACTTATTAAAATATGATGAAATGAAATAACATACGTGCAAATAACTCGTGCATACCCAAAATGCAGCCCAACACATTTTTTGTTTTGTCTTGGCCACACCAGGTACTACCTAAGCCATAATATATACTAAAATACATTTAACAATTGTCATTAATTAGGGTTAGAATTATATATGGTAAAACATGAACATGTACTACACAATATCATTATGTGTGATAGCATGCAAGTTAAAATGCTGTATCACAATTTATGTCAATATATGTCTATATCAATGTGAATGTATACCATGTGTCAAAGAAATATACAACAACGCGTATATATATATACATGTACATCTGAACATGCATGCATACTAGAATAAAATAGACAACTACTTCCTGTTGTCAGCCCTTCTCTACAATCATCTTTTTCTAATAAAGTTCTTCAATCAATTTACATTTTTAGCTGGCATATCAAGCTTTTAGAATTATACATTGATATATAAGTGTGCATGCATGCATATCATTTTTGGTTTCCCGTTCCAAGATTTTTGCAGTGATGTAATAATAATAGTTGTTTTTCACTTAAATCAATTCCCTGTTATATTTAAAATTATTTAGAATTATGGTGTCATTCAGACTGGTTTGCACAAAAGTTGATGCGTCTGTCTGTCTGTCTGTCTCTCTCAATGTATGTATGTCTAAATTATGTATGTCTGTCTAAATGTATGTATATCTGTCTAGATTATGTATGTCTGTCTAAATGTATGTATGTCTGTCTAAATGTATGTATGTCTGTATAAATGTATGTATGTTTGTCTAAATTATGTATATCTGTCTAAATTATGTATGTCTGTCTAAATGTATGTATGTCCGTCTAAATTATGTATGTCTGTCTAAATGTATGTATGTCTGTCCGTCTGTCTCAAGGTATATCTGTATGGGCGTACGAGTATATATCCCTTACTTTACAAAACGTGTACAGGTAAAAATACTAGTAGCTACTGATCATAAGTACATGTTACGTATGCGTACCGATTGGTCATTGGACAGATGAAAATAAAGGTGAACTATATTCATGTGTATGTGTGTGTCTTATTTTTGTGTGCACTAGAAAACATTCGAATTTTGTCATTTGAAGAAACATATCAATCCTAAATTACCTAACAAAAATACCGATAAAAAAGAAGAAGAAGAAGAAGAAGAAGAAGAAGAAGAAGAAGAAGAAAAAAAAGAAGAAGAAGAAGAAGAAGAAGAAGAAGAAGAAGAAGAAGAAGAAGAAGAAGAAGAAGAAGAAGAAGAAGAAGAAGAAGAAGAAGAAGAAAAAGAAAGAGGAGAGTCTCCGTTCATTATACCCCAGAACAGAAGGCACAGATTGCAAAGTATGCAATCTTCAATGGACCTATAAAGGCAGCGAGACATTTTACGAAGATACTTGGACACTCGGGGAATGACAACTGAATTTTCAATTTATCAACTATCGACGAAACCATAAGCGCGGGGAAAATTTACGCGGACAATCCAGCTCCGCGTCATAAGCGTAAATTACTCCCGCGCGTAATATTCAACGTTTACAGATTGATAATGTTCTTTATTCCATACTTTATCATTAATCATTTTTAAGTAAGGGTTAAGGGTCAAATTCAACATATTCTGGTTTATTTGGATAAAAGTGGTTTTTTTTTGTGTAAAAACTTCATCTAAGCTATTTCAGTAGTTAACTAAAGAATTTGGAGCCTTATATAAGCATCCTACAAGCATTTCAAACATTTGTTTTTTTTGCAATTTAATCTCGGTCTAGAAAACCATCATCAGATTCCAGGTATAATATACGTTTGGAAATTCTGTTATTCTTAGCATATGCTGTCTGTCCATACGAAAGACTGTTGAAACAAATTCAGTATGGATGTCAGCAACACCAACTAATGAATTAAGATGAGTCTCACTAACCCGCATAGAATGTCACAGTTGCCATAGTAAATGTCAATGAGATAAGTTTTGTTTAACAGTGAACAAATATTCATGTTACCTATCTTTAAGTTGTCTGATAGATACTGGTCACTACTTATGTTTGGGTTTAGGTATATATCCACAAATAACAGTAAGAGTATTCCCTTAAACAAATATTGAAAGATAGCATTTAGAAATGATGTGTTCAGATATAGATAGAGATCAGAGCATAACTGTGCATCACTAATGAACCCCGCCCTGGACTGGACATGACTTTTATATTTACAATCACAATTGACAATTACAACCGGCAGAGCCATGACCAGAAAGTGGGTCCCACGACTGATTGCAATTACATTAAAAAAGATAGACATACAGATGTAAAAAAAATGCATTATGAGTAACAACCTACTAATATTAGAAGTGAAAACTGGTATTGTTTGTATTGCTTGCGGACTCAAGGTGTTATCATCCGAAAAGCCGAGCTTAATTAAGAAATGAAAAAATAGCTACAAAGATAATAGCATAAAAAGATATAATTTCTTTTACAGATATTGTATTGATAGCATAGTGTTGCTTTTAAATCGTACAAAAGATATTCGATAAATATACCATGGACCGTATTCATGAAACTAATTTCATGCTCAAACTCAAGTATTTCTTGTTCCTGTGATTATTTTAAAAAAAAACACTCACATTTTGTTCAGGTTTTGAAAGAATTTTTGAAAGACTTTGACTACAGAATCCATTCGCGACTATGAGATCGATTTCATTAATAGGGGCCCAGTTTACCCGAACAAAACTCGGTCTCTTTTTGACTGAACAATAAGTTCTTAATTCAGAATCATGATGTAGCATTTCTAAACTATTGGCTGTGACCAGTTCAAAATGATGTAATATTCATACTTACCTAGTTGCTGGACGTCAATTGAACACACAAGCTGTAGGAATCTGTAACCGGTGTGGATCTGCTAGCGGGTCGCCCGTCTACTTATAGTGTTTTTGGGAGGATACATCTGAATCGTGCAGAAATTCCTTACCTTAAATGGTCATGTATAATTGTGCACAGCCTATAATTTTTTTTGGGAGGATCAAACTTCATCATGTATCATTCCTTACCTTAAATGGTCATGTATAATTGTACATAGCTTATATTTTTTACGATTTTCTAGTTAGTCTTATAAATGTTCATCATCATACCGGAAGTATGATGGGCAAGTGATTGGCTAGCGGGCCATTGCTCTACTTATATCCATTTGTGGGTAGATCAGCCTAAATCAGGAAGAATGCATTACCTTAAATCGTCATGAGTGACTGAACATAGCTTCTTACAATTCAAATATCCCGGCAGAATACTGAACGGATGATGGGGTAGTGTAGAATATCGTGCAGTGTTACTTTATACCCTATCCGTATGTTGACGGATAACTTTGTAATATCAAGAAAAAATACAGACGAAATGTCGTACATAAATTGTTTTGCAGATGTTAAGTATTTGATAAGACTATGATTTTTAAAACTAATACATTTTAAAGTTGCCCATTACGGGTGTCCAATCCAAAATCATAATAGTAACAAAGACACATTTTCAAAGTTTGATAATTAAAAATCAATAAATACTACAAGTACAAAATGAGGAAAAGATATTTTTAATTTAGTGTTACGATGCAGAAAGTCACAAAAAAATAACATTCTGATTTACTGTATGACCATTTCGTTCAGTTAGTCTTCATCAGTGGTTTATTCCTAAAAATAGGCCGCACATGAAAGCCCCTATTGCATTACAAAAGACCTATTAGGGAAAACAGATAATTTATTCTTGAACTAATATAGAAACTGTACAGTACATACAATTATTTTATGTTAAATGCACTATATATTTGCGTTTGTATCCTATCCACAGCCATCATAATCAGGCGCAATTGTATAACGGACTTCTATTCAATTTTACATGCTGTCCCGATTGCCGGGTTCCTTAGCAGAGTTAACAACATTTAACTTTAATTCTGCCGAGTAAGTTTTCTTTTGTAAAAATATCATATTTGCTATATGGGGTAGGTCCAATAATTGCAGGAATACCTTTTATAAACATAATATACTTAGAAATACATTTAGGAGACACAATCACGATATTAAGAAGGAAGATTAAATTAGGATCACAAAAGAGACAGCAAAAGGGTAACAAAATGAAACTCTAAAAATCCCCCAAATCAACAAAGGTGAAGGGAATGTGTCTGAGTACGATGGAGGCAGATGGCCAATTCCTATATTGAAGCAATGTAAAATGTTAGTAGGACGTTTATTATGAAATATGTTATTATCACGAGACAGACCCATTCTAAAGTGGATTTAATTCAACATCAGAGAGAATTGTATAATGTGGTAATTCAAATGTTAGGTTCATTTCAATACATCGAAAGCTTCTGCTTGTCTAAGACGGTCATGAATTAATGTTAGACGTTTATTTTATTTTTATTTTTTTATTTATTTATTTCCAATTCAACAGACCCAAGGTTCCACTTACAGAACGGATAACAACATTTCAACACAAGTATAAAATATCACAGTCAGTTACGCATGTAACACAGACTAAAAGATACTCATATGTAAAACAAAAGGAATTACTGATAGCAAACATTTTTTAGCCGGACTTTGAACTCGGCGAGAGAGGAACGAAACATATCGCAGTCTGGTGCAAAATCAAGAGAGTTAAAATTACATTGAATCCTGTGTTCATACAGGATGTGTTAGAACTTGCAAAAAAAGAAATTATTTTTTATTCCAGTGAAATAAATATCAAAATGTTACATTGCACAAAGGAAATTGAAATTATCGTAAGAGTCACTGTATTTTTAATTTGTGAACCGTGATGCGATACCCTAATTGATAGGTATTGGGAATGATCTCACAAACAAAGTTGATCGGATCGGGCAATCTAGATTCTATTTCATTGAAAGGATATTTTGGTTGGTGCTGGAGATGTAACGCAGAAGGCAAGAAGAGTGCCACTCCATCAAATTACATATATAATTTTGGGGAAAATAAATATGATATATATATACTAATCAAAACATAACATTTTAAATCTGATTTTAACGAACCCATTCCGTTAGCTTTTCATCACCTTAAAGCAAATATAAATGATACAGGACTGATGACACATGAGAAAAAGGGGAAAGGAAAACACCATAGACTCATACTTCCTAAAGGATGAGCTAGGTGAAACCATCCCCCACATATGATTTGGTATAACTTGCTTTTGCAAGACCTCCAGGTTAGTGTAATGATCTATAACATTCATCAATAAAATGTATCCCTACCAGTACAGTATGATCCAGACATTTTAGCTAGGGTCATTAGTATGATACAACACTCATTCTGCTGCTTCCGTATTTACATTTCACTAAAATAGATATAATTGCCATAATCAAATATTGATAAAAAAACATCTTTAAAAAAATGCTAAATGTCAACAATTAAGATTTTTCTTGTAACAATTTCCAAAAATATTCAATCTATACAATAATTTACCAGTTTCGACAAATGAACTCCGAAAAATATTACAGAATTCAAATATTGATCAATCTGAAATTGATTTGATTAATTGGAAAATTATAATATGAACATTTTAGCGTTGGTGCTTAAGAAACACAATTTAATACTATCAAAATCTTCTTATCTTTAAAACTGAATTTTATGTGTCCCTTTTTGTCGTGTCTTAACCTATTACCAATCATACTGATTTTTAACGGAAGACATCATTTATATCAGCAATTGAATGCCGAGGCAAACATATAATCCTTGACAAGCTACAAGTTATTGTATTTATGCTAAAACTCAATCACAAAAGATATACTTGGAGAATATCAAACCCAATAAAACAATCAAGGCTAGATTTTTTTTAATTTCAGAAAGTTTATCATCTAGTGTAATAAATTCAACAATCGATTCTCGCTATCGATCTGACCATTCTTTTCCCAAAACAACATTAAGGCTTCTTGAATTTAAAAAGGGCAAAGGATTATGGAAGTTAAACAACTCCTTATTATACGACCAAGATTATTTAGATATAGTTAAAAATGTAATTAAGGAAACTAAAATGCAATATTGTCTTCCGATATACAATTTTGAAAACATTGATGAAATACCTGATATAGATCTACAGTTAACTATAGACGACAATTTATTTCTTGAGACTTTATTGACGAGTATTAGAGGTAAAACAATATCACATGCATCCTATAAAAAGAAACAACAGAACATAAGAGAAACTAAGCTCATTGAAACTATAGAGGAACTAGAAAAACAAGAGATAATTAATGTAGGAGAAATAAATAATAAGAAAAAGGAACTGGAAGAAATTAGATTAAGAAAAATTAAAGGAAGTATAGTTAGATCAAGAGCCAAATGGGAAGAGGAAGGGGAGAAACCAACCAGTTATTTTTTTAGTCTTGAAAATAGAAATTTTGTTTCAAAAATTATACCGGAGATACAACTCGATGATAGCTCTATTATTACAAACAAGATGATATTCAAGCCGAGACTAAGTCCTTTTACGAAAATTTATATCATGCTAGAGAAAACATGGAAGATGTTAATCTTGAAGCCTTTGTTAATCTTGAAAATATTCCAAAACTTAATGAAGTTGAATCTAAAAATTTAGAAGGATTGATATCAATTGAGGAAGCAGGCAAAACACGAAGAAATATGAAAAATAATAGAAGTCCAGGCTCAGGTGGGTTTACTGTTGAGTTTTCATTTTTTTTTAAACTTCTTTGTAATTCTATTGTCAGATCATTAAACTATGGGTACATAAAGGAGAATTATCTATCACTCAACGTCAGGGTATAATAACTTGTATTCCTAAAGATAATAAACCACGCCATTTTCTAAAAAACTGGAGGCCTTTAACTTTACTGAATATTATATATAAAATTGCATCTGGGGCTATAGCTAATAGAATAAAAACAGTACTTGATTAACTTATTAGCAAGGACCAAACAGGGTTCATAGCTGGCCGATATATGGGTGAAAATACAAGACTTTTATATGATGTTATGCAGTACACAGAAGATAAGGATATTCCAGGTATGGTTTTAATGATAGATTTTGAGAAAGCATTCGATTCTGTCTCGTGGAAGTTCATTGATAAGGTATTGGGTTTCTTTGGGTTTGGTAATGATATTTCAAATTGGGTGAAGGTTTTTCATAATAATGTAGGGGCATATGTAAATCAAGGTGGTAATCTTTCTATTTTTTTTAACATCAAGAGAGGCAGTCGTCAAGGCGACCCGATCGCGCCATATATTTTTATTTTATGATCTGAAATCCTTGCTATCAGACTTAGAAATAACAAAAACATAAAAGGTATTCAAGAAGATGATGCTTTTACTTTCGCAGTATGCAGATGATACATACTTGACATTAGAAGGTTCAGAGCAGTCTGTTAGAGCATCATTTAATGAACTTAGTACCTTTGCAAAAAGATCAGGATTAAGGATGAATATTGATAAAACACAAATAATTTAGATAGGCAGTAAAAAATAAAGCCAGGAAACATTTTTACCTAAATTACAGTTACAATGGGGGAAAGAGAAATTTACTTTGTTAGGAATTGATTTTAGTGTCAATCTGCAAGAAATGCCTAAGATGAACTTTGACAAAAAATTAATGAAACTGAAAAGTCTTCTTAATAACTGGAGCAGGCGAAAATTAACTCCGATTTGGAAAATTCACTTCATAAAATCCTTAATGGTATCGCAATTAAGCCATCTATTTATTTCACTTCCTAACCAAGATGAAAAAACTTTTACAAAAATAAATGTTCTTCTTTATGCATTTTTATGGCATAGCAAAACACATAAAGTTAAAAGAGAGGTTATTTTTCAAGATTGTATGGTTGGTGGTTTAAAGATGCTTCATATTAAAAACGTTGTTGATTCTTTGAAACTCAGCTGGATAAAAAGATTATATCAGTCCTCAGGAAAGTGAAATACTATTTTAATGAAATTGGTTGACTTACATAAACTACTTAATATTGGAGGGGATTATATAAGAGAGTGTCAAAAAATATGTAATAATAATTTCTGGAAAGATGTTTTTGGGGCTTGGCATAGGCTAGAAATGTCAGAAAATATGAAAGCTCTCAAAGGGAAATCACTCTTGCAAACTCCCATATGGCGCAACCATACTATAACTAATGGAGGCAAATCAGTGTATTATTCACAGTGGTATGGAAAGGGTGTATATTGCATAGGTGACTTTTTAAGGATTTTAATACTTTAACTCTCTTTTCATATGATGAATTTATTCAAAGATACAACATAAATACTAATTTTCTGAAATGTTATTGATTAGTGTCAGCGATTAGGAAATGTTTAGAAAATTACGAATTCAGAGACTATACTTTTAACCGCCCTGTAATACCGGTGAATATTGCACTATTTTTAAAGGGGTTCAAAAGTTTTTTATGACATGCTAAATAATAAAAGAAATCTCGTAGCATGCTAAATAATAAAAGAAATCTCGTAGCTAAAGGTAGAGAAAAATGGGGGAGAACTCTTTGACTTTAATAATGATGACTGGGTCAGAATATACTTGTTGCCTTTCCAAGTTATTAAAAATTCCAAACTTCAGTGGTTACAGTATAGAATAATCCATCATATTTTAACAACAAATTCATTTCTTTTCAAAGCACATATAGTAGTCAGTCCACTCTGTAACCTTTGTATTTTTGAAAGAGAAACCATTGAACTCTTGCTCTGGGAATGTGAAGAGGTACAGAATTTAGTACAAAACTTAGATAGCCTGTTGGAAGCACTATATACTCCTTTTACTTACAGTTAATAAACAAACTCTACTATTTGGTAAGATTAATAATAAAAACAAGCCTTGTCAGAAAGTGGATAATGAAATTATTTTAATCATAAAGCAGTACATTTACAAAACAAGATGTTTACATCAGACACTGAATGTCAATGCATTGATTTATGCCAAAGATAAATTTCGAAACGGATGGAGAAAGTGGGAAAGGTTGCTACAGATAATGGGATGAAATGATAAGATGTTGTTCGCGCACTCACATTACCAGAACAGGTGGACAAAGAGCATATTTCTGAGTATTCTTTCCTATTTTTTGTTTTTGTTTTGATTTGTTCTCTCTCTCTCTCTCTCTCTCTCTCTCTCTCTCTCTCTCTCTCTCTCTTGTTTAATTTTCTTTTCATATTTCTTAATTCAAATGACTATAATTTGTGTATTGTGTACTCAAACTCACTTTAAAGCTATGTATGTACATGTTAATTGATGTATACACCAACTAAGCGAGGGAATTTTAATGTGTGTAAATTGTTTGTAAATCTGGAATGATTATGATGATATCATTATGAATTAATGATGAGGATGATGATGATGATAGGATGATGATGATAATAATAATATGTTGATGAAGATACATATAGAATGCTGATTGAAGATTATGATTGAAGATAATGATTGGATGATGATGATTGTTTGATGATGATGATAATTATATGTATTATATGTTGATGATGATACATATGAAATGATGATTAAATATTATGGATGATGATGATGATGATGATGATGATGATGATGATGATGATGATGATGATGACACTGATAATGATTGTATGATGATGAGGATGATGATGATGTTATGTTGATGAAGATACATATGGAATGACGATTGTATGATGATGAGGATGATGATGATGATGAGGATGATGATGATGATGCTGATGATGATGATGACGATGATGATGATGATTATGATGATGATGATTATGATGATGATGATTATGATGATGATTATGATGATGATTATGATGATGATGATTATGTTATGATGACAATGAAAATGATTGTGATAATGCTAAATCCATGTCCGTGTGTGTATATGTGAGAATGCGTGAATGTCCTGTTTATGTATATGTATATGTAATGAAAAACATTATAGAAAAAAACTCAACCGTATGCAACCTATATTTCCTATATTAAAGGAATCTAAAGCAGTATTCTCGAAATGTTTATAAATAATTTGTTCTATTATTTCTTCCAGGTAGCTTTTGTACAGGACACTGAAAACTTTTGAAAGAACTGTTAGTTTCACAACAAAACTTTGAAACTTAGTTTCTAACAAATGATTGCATACATAACGTTTTAAGATGAAAAAATATAAAAATGAAAACCCAACAAGATTTTTAATTGACCATGTGAACAATGATGCCTGGAGCACTGCAGCATTTGAAAACGTTTGGTTTAGCCTCACTGCTAGACGATAATATATTTTTACGGAATCCAGACTCAAACGCGACTTACTTCTAATGCTTCCATTGTGGATTTCAAAATGAAACCCAACTGAAACCTGCGATTCCTCTTGTTTTCCCGCTGCATAATCTTAACCAAACTACTGCAATACGATCATTGGCAAGTTGATTGTGACACCAGAGTGGTCTGGACCTGATCACAGACCTTACTAATTTGGTGGTTTGGTGATGTCACTGTTATGTGGGGGTAGAAATACCCAAAATAAATCATAGAAATAACCAGGGCCTCGTCAGTTCCCATCTAGACTGCAGCAGAGATAGATACTTTTAAATCATTCTTTAGTGATCAACTTGGACCTCGATAAACGTTGTAATTAATTTTTGGCTTACTGTACCAAACTACCAAATTTCAAAGGCGCAATCATATGTGTGTGTGTGTGTGTGTGTCTGTAATGTTCATCATACTGTGTGCCAGAAAGGAATTACAGCTGTTGCTTTTGGCCATAAAGTTGGAAATCCAAAAAGGTCTAAACTACTGTTCAAACAAAGAGGCAGATGCGTAAAAATCATATTTATGAATGTAAAAATGCAGAGGAGTACTGGTTAATTTCATATTAAATAATCTGTGAATAGTGTTTATTGTGCAACGTGCCACTACTCGATAGAGAAACCCGGTTTAGAAAATAACGTCTCCCTAGGCTCCCAGTTGTGAATGCACCTTTACATTTTGGCGATAGATACAAAATGCCAAAAATGAACTACACTGCACCAAACACTTGATTACCGGGGCCCAAAAAGTTGAAATACAATTGGTTAAAAGTAATGTTAAAACAGACATGAAGGTGCGTAAAACCCCTTATGAATGAAATTCAAGAATTAGAGGAGTATGAACACACACCCATTTGTGGCTACCGAGGAAAACTCTCTGCCTGGAATTATTTATCGTGAAGTATTGCAAAAAGAAAAACAAAAAGAAAATCTGGTCGTTATACAATATGTGTTGGTAATCATGCATCCATAAATTTGAGATTATTTTGAGTTAAGAGAGATATCATTATTTAAACACGTATGGAATGGGTTTTTATCATTATCAAATAACAGAATGATACATGAATGCGGATGTACCTACACTGAAGGGGTTTTCTTTAAAAAAAAATCAAACAACATAGACTGTTTGACGGGAGATATAAACGATTAAATGTCGAATCAAACACCTTGGCAGGTTATATAGGCCCTGTTGTAAAAACGTTACAAATTGAACCTCGTGCACGCTCTGATACCTAAATTACTGGAATCTAAAGCAGTATTCCTGTAACATGTAAACCTGATGATAATCACCTTAGCAGGATCCGGGTAGGCTTGACACCTGAACCTCGAGACGCTCTGGAACCTAAATTACTGGAATCTAAAGCAGTATTCCTGTAACTTGTACTATAAATAAAACCTGATGTTATGCCACCTTTTCAGGAACCAGGTAGGTCTTGCACAAACATATGTTGATAAGTATCTGAAAAGGCTTATGGGACCATTCCGTCAAGTTTTCATTGTCGTAAAGCCAACAACGGGAGGTGACAGTCCACCAGTACAGTCTACAACCTTGTGATGAAAATTATATATCTAGTAGTTATTCGATGCAGAAAGCTAAATATAGTTAAGTTTGGCTTTACAATATAATCGTTTGAACTGTATCATATTTCCGGTAAATATTTGTCATTACTGATACATTTAAGCATTGGACTGCTTTCAGTTGACATTCATAGGCAATATGAATGCCAACTGAAGAAAGGCAAATTCAATGAAGCGCGCTCCCGTTGGCATTCATATTGCGTATGAATGCTAACATAAAGCAGTTCAATACTTATATTTATCATTTTTGGAATCTGTTCATCTCATAAAATCAATAAAACTTATTATTATTTAGCATTTAGTTGTTCAAATAATGTATGTTTATTACATTTTTACAAGCGAAATATTGAAAATTATTCATTCTCTTTTGACTTTTTTCACTTTTTCACTAGCGACAATATGATATTTTTCACTAGTGAAAAATATCTCTTTTTCTGATTCGACCAATCAAAATACTGATTTCAAACAACAGTGGGAAAAATTACAAACTTCCGATCTGGACAAAGGCTAGTTTGCTTAACGATACGTAGGCATTATGGAAATCCGGCCATTTTACTGCCCAGAATTATTTGACTGCAACCTGATATTTGATATCTTTCACTCCTGCTGCGCACCCGTGAAAGATATCAAAATGTTAGCCACACCGGTGAAATATATCAAAATGTTAGCCACACCCGTGAAAGATATCAAAATGTTAGCCACACTCGTGAAAGATATCAAAATGTTAGCCACACCCGTGAAAGATATCAAAATGTTAGCCACACTCGTGAAAGATATCAAAATGTTAGCCACACCCGTGAAAGATATCAAAATGTTAGCCACACCGGTGAAAGATATCAAAATGTTAGCCACACTCGTGAAAGATATCAAAATGTTAGCCACACTCGTGAAAGATATCAAAATGTTACATTGTAGCCACACCCGTGAAAGATATCAAAATGTTAGCCCCACTCGTGAAATATATTTGGTATTACTGAATACATTGTTAGATATCCTCTATATCTTGTATGCTTGTTAAATGAATAGAACCACCATCGCCCGGGGAGGGTCAGTGGTATCCAACGTAACAATTATGACGTCAACAATCGTTCCATGGCATTTATAGCCTATATGAATGCCAATTTGGTAGGGTTATATAGTGGCAATGCGCTAGAATGGGAAATATAACTTGATGTAATATTGATCATCATCAATGATCATCATAGAGTTTATTTTTATATCAGAATTCTATAGCAGTTTGTCCATGTACGATCATATTTATATACGTAAATATGATTTCTTAACATTTTCTGTTAAACAACGTTCAACCTTTAATTGTACTAACGATGACGCCACAGAAGGATTTGTCTTGACCCCAATGTAACGAATTCCTGAAGATATTTTATTGTGAACATGCACCATATTTTACACTGCATTTTCCAAACTCTCTTCTTACTTTCCCTGTTTATTAACCCTATTCACGTCAATATCCCTAAAGCTATAGCTGTTAATGTTGATTACCATGGAAGGTATCATGGCTATATAAAGCTGTTCTTTGTTCGTAGATAAAATCATTAAAAATGTTCAAAATTTACTTCACTATGCTTTAAGAAAACTAGGTTTTGTTTTAACCAGAACATGAAAACGGAAACTGCTTCTAATATACTTCAGTTCTCTCTTAGAATAGGCATGGGAATGTACGTGACTGTATGTTACATTATTCTATAGAGATTTATCATATTTTCAATACGAGCCCGTTCGAACTATTGCTGGTCTACCTTTTTCAGCAAATCTATGTAATAAGAAATGCACTTTGGAAACGAGTGTGAATGATGAATTTTCCAAAGATAGTGCCTATTTTCTGTGGAAAGCAGCACAGATATATTTTGATTACAGTTAATTTATCAGCATGATGTAAATTACAGAATAGGGTTATATACCATTGCTGCATAGACAATGGTAAGAACATAGAAGGGGCGTGATACCAGAAAATTGTCAACAAGTTTATTTCTTAATGGAGAAATGAAATAATCACGTTTTGTACATTATATTTTTAAAATCCTGCTTTGCAATGTAAACATATCCTTTTTGTAAAATACCACTCTCATTTTTTAGGAACGAAGAAAGATGATGATGCACAATGTTAACAAGTAAATTGAATTTGGGTTACAAAAGCGACAATAAACGGACAAACAAATGACACTTCCAAACCCCACACAGCGACGGGAGTGAAACATGATATACCGGATGGCGATGTTGGTAGAGCTTCTGCACGCTCTGGTTACGGTATTGTAGCAACGTAAAACGTTCGCGGAAAGTTTATTATTAAAAGTGTTATGTAATGGTAGCCGGGTCCGGGTATGATAACTATCACGAAACTGACCCTTAAATGTAGCCCATACCAACGAAAGATGATTTTATTTGACATCAGAAATGTATAGTGCCCAACGTGGTCACTTTGTGTGTATCACGTTNAAAAAGACAAAAAAAAAAGTTACTTCAGCGTGATGCCCCTTTAATAGCAGTCAATCCAAAATGTCATTAGTTATTTCAAAGTTTGATCACTTAGATATATAAGACGTATTCCTTTGGCGAAATGTTAAAATCACCTACAGTTGAGAGTAAACATTATGTGATATTTAAAAAAGCAAGGAAACAACTTTTGATCAAATTTGAACCTGTCAATCTGCAAGAAATATGAAATTAAGAAAAAATATTGCACTGAATTTATCCTTCATTCATGAATGGAAGATATCTTCAAATAAAACGACATAAACCTCCCTCCAATTGAATTACATATTTATTATGCGGTTGAAGAAACGTTCAATTTAGTTGGAAATATCTGCAATATAATTAAGAACATGTTGTATTTATAATGTAGCTAGGTTTAATTCATTGAAAAAAGGTTCAGTTCAATTGATGAAAGATTCAATTAATTTGAACCTATCTGCAAATAATCAATTAAAAGATAGTACAAGAGTTGATTAAATTTCTTTCAATGATTTGAACCTATATTTCATTAAAATTTACTTATCTTCGATCATTTGAAGGTAGGTCTAGTTCTTTGAATATTTGTTGATTGAGATTGCCGCGAGACTGTCTAATTGAGGAATTGATTATATTCTGCCTCTCCATAACACTTGTCATGTTTTCACTATTTTTTTAAAGTTCCAAACGTCCTTTCAAAATTGAAAATGTGTTAAAATTCTTCGTGTTGAGTGCTCTTTGAATACAGTTAAAATGATTTCGTGTTGAGTGCTCCTTGAATACAGTTATAATGATTTCGTCCTAACAAAGATACATAATGTATACTGATTTTTCATTATTATTTTGTTACGAAAATCTAAGAAAACAAATCAGGTTTTAGTTGGGTTTCATTTTAGATTTCGCGACAGGGGAATTAGGGTTGAGACTCGTTTAAGTTTAGATATGGGAGGATTGGTCCATTGAAGCATTTAAGTGAGGTGGCACTATAAATGATACCGTTGGAAACATGGTCCCACTTCAAACAGAACACAATACATCTCCAGTACATACGCAGACATACACACATAGGAAGATATTAACCAGGTGGCATAGGACTAGTA
Organism: Mizuhopecten yessoensis; assembly: GCF_002113885.1. Lineage (NCBI taxonomy): Eukaryota > Metazoa > Mollusca > Bivalvia > Pectinida > Pectinidae > Mizuhopecten > Mizuhopecten yessoensis. Next base: position 220,951 of record NW_018406955.1, on the reverse strand, counting down.
GTTGGCGCCTGATAAGGCAGCTCCTGCGAATTCCTCGAAATTGTATTGATTGATGTATTTGGTAATTGTATTGATTGTATAAACTGTATATCTATGTACTGTAAAGCGCTGTAGAGTGGCTTATGTTAGCTAGATAGGGCGCTATATCAAATGTTGTATATTATCATTCTGTAGAAACTATCCTTGTTCAATGTGGCTTGTACTGCGGCGAAAATACATTATCGTCTAGCAGTGAGGATCAAAACGCTTTCACATTGTCCCGGGCGTCACTGTCTACCGAGTCCGATATGAAATCTATTTCTTTGTATGTTTCATTTTCCTATTTTTAATCTTTCAATTATGGTATGGTGATATAATACACCGTATCTTCCAAATTAAACTTTCCACGAAAGTTGTTAAAATACAACCTCTCTCAAATTAATTTCTTTGTTTCCTTTTCAGATACATGTATTAACAATTTTTATATAATATTATAAAAACTTTATGGATCTTGGTAAGATAACATTACATAACATGTTAATTTATACATGTTTAAATGCTGCTTTAGATTCCTATAGTCTAGGCATCAGAGCGTGTAACAGGTCACATTGATGACGTTCAACTAGCTATAGGGCTACATCGTTTGTATCAGGAGTAGTTACCACACCCTGGAAATGCTGTATCCCGTCCAACAGTCAGTGTATAGTGAAGACATGTAAAAAAACCAGGGAAAGTACACCATAATTCATATATCACCAATAAGTAGATCATTCTTTTGTTTAATTGTGATTATGAAACTCCAACCATTAAATGTTTAAAAAATATCATTTAATAATTCAGAAAACCTCATTGTTATCAATGCATGAATATCGGAATATATTGCATACATGTAAAGGTAGGTTTACTGTACTCATGTTTAACTAAACAAGTGACACAATGACTTGTACATGTATCAGTAGGGAGTTGTTCCTCTTTAACCAAGAATGAGTGTCGGCGTATAGGTCCGCTATATTTACATAACATATACGAACAGACTTTTACAATAAGTAAAATAAATTCTGACTACATGTACCTATCTTGTTAACTTTGGACCCGAGACGGATGTTCTCGCTTGGTTGCTGGTTAATTAGGTATAAAAAAATATATCCGGCGATATTCTTAAGTTTCCTAAGTAATCACTATGCTACAATGAATGAAAGATGCTATATAATACAACAATTAACATTCTGATAAAAAAACCAAATGGAAACGTTTTTTAATAAAAACATTAAAATGTAGATTAAGTGATATAGACAAAAGGGTTAAGATAAAAGAATGCAAATTACAGAATGTATGTAAGTATGCTTATATTTCATTCCGTGACATAATTAAGTAATCATTAATTCCAGGCAGGTATCTTATTCTTATACAGTATAGCTGTAACAGAATTTTACACTAACGGGGGAAGGGAGGGGCCTAATTTTCAAATCATAATAGATATACAAAAAAGAAGAAGAGAATTGACCGAAGTGAAATGTGGGCACATCCTTAATGACTAGTGATGACTGTAGGGCTCCTTAACCCCTGGCAGTCACCAACATTAAACATATTCCGGGGACATGGCTCCTAAACCCTGACAGTGATCAACATTAAACATATTCCGTGGACATGGCTTCTTAACCCTGGCAGTCACCAACAATAAACATATTCCGGGGCCATGGCTCCTAAACCCTGGCAGTAACCAACATTAAACATATTCCGTGGACATGGCTTCTTAACCCTGGCAGTCACCAACAATAAACATATTCCGGGGACATGGCTCCTAAACACGGACAGTCATCAACATTAAACATATTCCGTGGACATGGCTTCTTAACCCTGGCAGTCACCAACATTAAACATATTCCGGGGACATGCCTCATAAACCCTGGCAGTCACCAACATTAAACATATTCCGGGGACATGCCTCATAAACCCTGGCAGTCACCAACATTAAACATATTCCGGGGATATGGCTCATAAGCCCTGGCAGCCACCAACATTAAACATATTCCGGGGCCATGGCTCCTTAACCCTGACAGTCATCAACATTAAACATATTCCGTGGACATTGCTCCTTAACCCTGACCGTCATCAACATTAAACATATTCCGGGGACATGGCTCCTTAATCCTGACAGTCATCAACATCAAACACATTCTAGGGACATGGCTCCTAAACCCTGGCAGTCACCATTAAACATATTCTGGGGACATGGCTCCTAAACCCTGGCAGTCACCAACATTAAGCATATTCTGGGGACATGGCTCCTAAACACTGGCAGTCACCAACATTAAACATATTCCGGGGACATTGCTCCTAAACCCTGGCAGTCACCAACATTAAGCATATTCTGGGGACATGGCTCCTAAACACTGGCAGTCACCAACATTAAACATATTCCGGGGATATGGCTCATAAGCCCTGGCAGCCACCAACATTAAACATATTCCGTGGACATTGCTCCTTAACCCTGACCGTCATTGACTGTAGGGCTCCTTAACCCCTGGCAGTCACCAACATTAAACATATTCCGGGGACATTGCTCCTAAACCCTGGCAGTCACCAACATTAAGCATATTCTGGGGACATGGCTCCTAAACCCTGGCAGTCATCAACATTAAGCATATTCCGGGGACATGGCTCCTAAACCCTGACAGTGATCAACATTAAACATATTCCGTGGACATGGCTTCTTAACCCTGGCAGTCACCAACATTAAACATATTCTGGGGACATGGCTCCGAAACCCTGACAGTCATCAACATTAAACATATTCCGGGGACATGTCTCCTTAACCCTGGCAGTCACCAACATTAAACATATTCCGTGGAAATGAAATTCGGCACCGAAACCTATAACCGATCAAAATGAAAAAGCGATCACCAGAAAGAAGGACATGGCTCCTAAACCCTGGCAGTCACCAACATTAAGCATATTCTGGGGACATGGCTCCTAAACACTGGCAGTCACCAACATTAAACATATTCCGGGGACATTGCTCCTAAACCCTGGCAGTCACCAACATTAAGCATATTCTGGGGACATGGCTCCTAAACACTGGCAGTCACCAACATTAAACATATTCCGGGGATATGGCTCATAAACCCTGGCAGCCACCAACATTAAACATATTCCGTGGACATTGCTCCTTAACCCTGACCGTCATTGACTGAAAGTCTCCTGAACCCCTGGCAGTCACCAACATTAAACATATTCCGGGGACATTGCTCCTAAACCCTGGCAGTCACCAACATTAAGCATATTCTGGGGACATGGCTCCTAAACCCTGGCAGTCACCAACATTAAACATATTCCGGGGAAATGAAATTCGGCACCGAAACCTATAACCGATCAAAATGAAAAAGCGATCACCAGAAAGAAGTGGGTTGGTTGATTAATTTGCAGAACCAATGATCGGTTTCTTACGAGGGTTTGGGATCAGTATTGCCAAGCAAAGTTGACGTTGTGGTTTATTGTTGTTAAGACATTGTTGTATACTTGGTCTATGTCTGAATGTCTGTATTTTAATTTTAGATTGATACTACACTGCGATAGATCAGAATACTGTGTTCAGTGTCGTACATCACACTGTGAGCGGTGTGAATGACTGTTATCCCTGTTGACATCGTTAGTCATTGACTATTACACCGAGAAGAACGTGTGATTGGTGTATGAAGTATAAAATACATTCGTGTTCAATGTTTATTTAACACTGTTCCAAGACAACATATTCAAGCATACAGATATACGCATAGTTAGGCTTACGACTTAAGATATAAGCATATAACCTGTACAAATACAGACATGTAGTTGTCCACAGGGAGGTGTTATAATGCGACGGTCTTATTAACTGTTAAATGAGGAGTGAAATCAACTAATAAAAGGCTTCAAATGGGTACGCGCAATACCGATGTTCGAGAGGGTCTTAACGAACGTTTGATCTAGACAGTTGGCACGCTGAACAAATTATGCGTTTCGCTAGTCTCTAGCATCCTAAATTTGTACAGCAGATACCACGACACTGATTGATGAAGCTGTACATGGTTGATCCAGGGCTTGTCTTGATTTTTTAGATAATGATCGGCCAAAAATCACCGATCTCGAAAATTGAAACCGCCGTTGCACCACAGGTTGCTTTGAAATAAATGGAGATATTTCATCAATATTACCGAAACAGAAAATCTACGTTGAAGACAGCAGGATAAGATAGCAGGATACTGTAAGGAGGGATTAAAATTGTTTTCGAAATGAGCAAAATAATTAAAATACATAACGATTTCTGCCATGACATTATTATACCGGTGGCTTAGGAATCGAAAACATTACACAATACTTTCATGCTGCGGATACGTTTACCGATCACAACTACTATATATTTGTCAAAGTCCTCAGTCTCTCACTACGTACAAGTGTCCGTCCGTTTAGTGCTCACTCTCTCAATAAATACAGAGATGTCCGTTTGGTAAGTGCTAAGTCTCTCAATAAATACATAGGTGTCCGTCTGTTTAGTGATCAGCCCTCAATAAATACAGAGGTGTCGGTCCGTTTAGTGCTCAGTCTCTCAATTAATACAGAGGTGTCCCACTATCAAGTGCTCAGTCAGTCAATAAATACAGAGGTGTCCGTCCGTTTAGTGCTCAGTCTCTCAATTAATACAGAGGTGTCCGACTGTCAAGTGCTCAGTCTGTCAATAAATCCAGAGGTGTCCGTCTGTTTACTGCTCAGTCTCTCAATAAATACAGAGATGTCCTGTCTTTTTAGTGTTCAGTCTATCAATAAATACAGCGGTGTCCAGTCCGTTTAGTGCTCAGTCTATCAATTAATACAGAGGTGTCCGACTATCAAGTGCTCAGTCAGTCAATAAATACAGAGGTGTCCATCCGTTTAGTGCCCAGTCTCTCAATAAATACAAAGGTGTACGTCTGTTTAGTGATCAGCCCTAAATAAATACAGAGGTGTCCATCCGTTTAGTGCTCAGTCTCTCAATCAATACAGAGGTGTCCGTCTGGTTAGTGATCAGCCCTCAATAAATACAGAGGTGCCCGTCTGTTTAGTGCTCAGTCTTTCAATCATACAGAGGTGTCCTGTCTGTTTAGTGCTCAGCCATGCAGAGGTGTCCCACTATCAAGTGCTCAGTCAGTCAATAAATACAGAGGTGTCCATCCGTTTAGTGCTCAGTCTCTCAGTAAATACAGAGGTATCCGTCTGTTTAGTGCTCAGTCTTTCAATAAATACAGATATGTCCCGTCTGTTTAGTGATCAGCCCTAAATAAATACAGAGGTGTCCATCCGTTTAGTGCTCAGTCTCTCAATAAATACAGAACTGTCCGTCTGTTTAGTGATCAGCCCTCAATAAATACAGAGGTGTTCGTCCGTTTAGTGCTCAGTCTT